>NC_135081.1:20552500-20715000 GCF_051107435.1 Chaetodon auriga | reverse complement strand
AATCCAAACCAAATGCTCTCGTCAGACGTGGATTCTGCAGCTTCGCAGCTTTGCACACTTGAATTTGCACTCTGAGCTCTGTCTTAGCTTAATGCTAATTCTTAATGCTAATCTGTTTATTTCTTAGCTAGCACAGCGTTTTGTATGCACACGTGTTTGTATCTTTAATACAGTGCTTTTCTTACCTACTTCATGTCAACTTAGTGTAGGTAATGTGTGTTTTGTGAGAAATAAATTGCTGCTGCAACACTGCCATTCCCCTCAGAGGATCGATAAAGTATCTGTCTATCTATGTATTTGTAGCACGACTGCTTGACATTTTCATGTTAACAAAGAGAAGATCACAAACATTTTGGCACAGCTCTTGCAGGACGGAGCCGTCTTCAGGCTGCTGTGTGGCAGTATTTATATGGTTGACCCACCCACCACCTCACAGCTGCAGGTCCTCAGTCATCAGGTGAGTCAATTAGACGAAACAAAGGGTCAATAAAATCTGCCAGAATCTGTAATATCTGACAAGTCGCCACAAATGTGGAACTTAAAACAATCTGCCTGTTCATTCTGTCAAGTAAGCCTTCAAACTGCGTGTAAACTGAACTACTGACTTAAACTATGATGTTACATCAGCCACAGAAAGAGAAGTATGTTGTTTTTCTACAAGCTCACATGTGACCTGAACATTGACCACAGCTCAGCGGTATGTCCTGTCAGCATCATGTGTATTTTTCTGAACGGTGGCATGAAGGGATTTGATCTGACTGACTCTCAGCTGTAAAATCAATTCTCTTGTGGCTTTTGCTTTTGAAGTGTTGCAGTACCCTCACTGGCCTCCAGTGACTTCACTGGAGCTTAATCCAACTCCTCTCCTCTTAATATTCCCTTCACATCTATAATATCACACCATTTTCTACATTTGTTGATGCAGTAGCTACTTAACCTCAGATGTCCCTCATGCACTCACTGATGTTGGTAGAGCCAGTTTCAGGTGCTGTGCGCAGTTCAATAGAACCAACTGCAAACTGCCCTCAAACTGGAGTCCTTGGAGATTTTAAAACTTCATTATCTGATGTTTTCTATGATTCCATCCGCTCTTTATTAATTCCTTATTGTGTAATTGTGTTCTTTCTGTTTGCTAATTGTGTTCTTGTGAATGATTCTTCCTCTCTCTCGAAGAGAGATCGTAATCTCAAGGAGGCTGCCTGATTAAATAAAGATTAAATAAATAGATACGAAAATCAAATTAAAGCTATATGGAGAGAAATATTCAAACCCAAGACAGGTTTTAAGCTGCAGATGTAGATCACACGTCTACATCTTTACGTAGACAAGATTCAGTCCGACACAGCTGATTTCAATGCAAACGCTGAGAATTTAAAATAAAAGTGTGATGGAGTGACTGATGCTTTGTGCACAGCGTGAGTTAAGGTGGACTGATGATAACCTTCTCTGCTCTGTTGCATCCTGCTTCCATCCACTCATCCAGCAGCAGGTAGATGCTCATTTATGTATTGTAACAGTTAGGAAAAGGTAAGGTACCACAGGATTTAACTTCTTCTCCCCTGAAATCAACCATTCATTAGCAATAAACAATTTCTCCTCACTATCTAATTGGCATCACATTTGTCAAGATACATTTAAAGAGACTGCTTAATTAATTAAACATGAAATAGCACCTTCCCAGAGTGTTTGAGAATACAGATGTAACCCTGTATTTTTTTCTCCACATACACCAACACCTCCACCCCACCCTCTAAAAAAAAATCCAGCACCAGATTTGATAAGATTTGTTCTCTTTATCACTTTAATTAGCACCTCCCTCCTGTCCCCTTTGCAAATGAGGGGGGGTATCGGGATTTGATGACTTAAAATGCACACAGCTAACGAGTTATTCATACCCTGCACAGCTGTTAAGGCAATTTAACTGCTTCTTCTCCATTCTCCCTTTTTTCTCTTGATGCTTACTTGTCGAGGAGGGAAAGGTGGCAAGAGGCCTCGCGACGGCTCCATTATCCTGGCAGAGAAGCTCTCTGATTCAAAAATGGCCACAATTTCCATCATTCACCTGTAACAGGAAAGATTTATAACTCTCCGTATCTCAAACTTGCATCTTGCCTGGAACTTATGAGCATTTTTATGCAACTCTGTCCCGGCTGTGGAGAAGTAGGTGTTACGTAGGCAAGTGTCAAAAAAACCCACACCTGACTGCTTTAAAGCTGTTTCTGTTCGGAGCTATGAGCACATTTCTATGCACGCTGTATACTTGCGTGCTCCACCATTGCCCATCTGTCGCTGTGCAATTATGATCAGAGGAAAGAAGTGCCTGAATGAAATATCCGCACCTCAGCTCCCATGCAGATTGCCGACCAGGACGTGTCAACTTCTCCTGGATCAGCATCCCCATGATTGGAAGATCACAACTCACATCTACAAACACTGCCACAGATGCGAGCATGCTTTACTTAAATCCGCTGAATTAAGTTCAATAAGGTTCAAATATTGCAAAGGTTCTACGTGGTTTAGGGACATTTAGGAATATCAAAGACAAAGACTGAATAGGATTCCTCTCCTTCTTGTCTGGGAATTTTATTGGAAAGGCCCCAGTGTGTAAACCTCCAAGGGCAGGTTTGTGAAAAGTCTAAAAATGCTGAATTTTGCGAAAACGCACATACCTTCAATCCGCCAGTTTATCTGCCGGGATGCTCTCAGCTCTGCGGTTTTAAAAACAGCCCAAAACTGAATATATTATCTACAATTCAGACTGATAAGTGGTGAGGTACTTTGACGAGCTAGCGGCCTGAAAATTCTGTGATGCAACTTTGGCTGTTGAGTCTGTTTTGGTCAATGCATAAGTGGAACCATTGTGACAAGTGGCGTCTGCTGAGTGGTGTTGTTCATCGATGAGTTATTGCTTTAAAATGAAAGTGGTAAGACAGGTTTGGAAAAGGAAAATGGGTTCAATTAGTACTTCAAATAACAAGAGGCCACTTCAGCTAAATTCCTAGAACATGAACAACAGGCTGCAGACTCAATAAATACAGATGAGTTGATTTTCGCTGTAATTTTTTTCCTCTGCCTCTCTCTGCAGGCTGCATGCTCAGTTATGTATAATTCCTTACCATTAGACCAAGAGGCTACAAAACCAACATCTATTAATATTTTAGCTCTTTCTGGACTGATCCTGAACACCAACTTGTATATTTCATTGCAACATTCCTTTCAAGGGTCCTACAAAAATGCATTTTTAAAATAAGCCTAATATTGACAGGAAAATCTATCTCTGCTGTTTCAGACACACAGCCGAGTGGACGGACTGCGGGCTTTGGCACAAACTTTGAAGATAACAGAATTCTTTGGAAGCTCAGTAGGTCCATCTGTCCGTTTCACAACATTATGCTTGAGATGCCTGAATTGTAAACAGAGGTGGAAGGTCTGAGCGCTGTGGAGCCACGGCTGTGTTGTTGTGTCTGCCTCCAAAATCCGAACAAAAGCTGTTATGTCTCAGACGGAATGAAAGGCCAGGCGGAGAGGTGTCGGCCCCAAACATAAATCCAAGACCTGGAATGCAAAACTCAACTGCTGAGCCACCTCAGGACGAGCTAAAGGCAGAGACTTTGAGGTGAAGTCTGCAAACTGTTGGCCAGATGAGGCCTGTAGCCGTGCTGCAGCTGCAGGACTCACCTGACTGATGAAAATTAGAGCATGTTAATAATCCGGATAAGACAAGATGCATGTGCCACTTTTTCCAGAAATCAGCATCCATATTCATGTAAGAGTGATGTTGCCGAATTAATGTGATCAGAAGGACGGTTTCAATCCCCCCTGAGTTAGTTCATGTTTAATCTTGTCTCCTCAAATCCAGAAGGCAAAGAGCAGGAGAGGAGGGTGGAAAGCAACACAGTGATTAATGTTATTAATTTCCACACCTCTAACCTTCTGTTTCCGCCTCTCCACGTCTGGAGGTTGAGAAACTGTGTTTTTTTTTCTGAAAATGTTTGGCTTTTACCAAGCAGCTCGGCAGAAGAGAGAGAGGGAGAGACGTTTTCGATTTACGTTGGGGTGATTCCTCAGAGATTGCTATCATTAGAATAACTTTATTAGGCTTTCTGCTGCATTTCCTGTTTGATTTACTGCGCAGTCCCAAGGGCTCATGGGTAGGCACGGAGGGCTCCCCTGCACGAGCCAGACCTGCCGATGTTGTGCTGCAGCAACCTGAGTGTAACGTCCCTATTAATCTGAAGCTAAACGTAGCAGAAACATAACGAAGGTGCTGCCCAATAAATCTCTTTAAGGCCTCGAGCTGCAGCGTGTGCTCTCATTGGTGTGTCAATGTTTGTGTTTATGGAGAGATAACAACCACACGTGGTCCTGCACAGGATTCTGGGTATGGCCATGGCCATGATTAAGGAATCTGCTGTCACACACGAAATACATGGGGCACAGATGCACCACGTCACATTGGAGTTTCGCCAAGTGATAATGAACTTATTTATGCATGTTTTAAATGTGGGCTGCATTAACTGGTACTGAATTACAACCCCAGTCCAAAGAAGTTGGGACGCTCTGTGAAACATAAACACAACAGAATGTGATCATTTGTTAATCCTTTTTTCACATAAACTCAACTGAAAACGGCACAAAGACAATACATTTACTGTTTGACCTCATCAGCTTCATTGATTTTTGTAAATATCTGCTTATTCTGAGTTTGATGCAGCAACACCTTTCAAAGACTGAGAAAGATGTGGAACGCTCCAAAAACACCTGTTTGGATCATTCCACAGGTGAACAGGTTCATTGGCAACAAGTGATAGTATCATGATTGGGTATGAAAGGGGCATCCTGGAAAGGCTCAGTCGTGGACCAAGGTTCACCACTTTGTGAACACATGATTGGATAAAGGAGATTACTACGTGAGCTAAAACTGTTTGCAGATGATTCGATTCTGTTTTTGAGTTTTTTTTGAGTTGGCTGTAATTAACTGGATTGTTTTAAGTGGAACATTCGGAGCATGTGCAGCGAGCTTATTTTCCTTTGGCGATAGTAACACGTAAACAAAAACTATTTATTATTTATTTTATCTGTAGGTAACACCTTTCTGGCACACGGCCCAGCAGTGCGAACCAAATGTAAGCTAGCCACTAGTCCGCCGTTGTTGTTGTCTTGTTGTTTGTGAGACGTAAAACGCTGTTTACATGTGAACGAGAGGCCAAGACGTATAGGAAAATGTCTAATTTGTAAAATGTCTGTAAACGTGTGGTCAAGAACAAAATCCTGACAGTGAAGGTTGAAGTGCTGCTACCAGATGCTTCTTGGTCCCAGGTGATAAAGTGTCATTCTTCATTCTACCACTGGATGGCACCAAACTATGAAATCTTCAGATTTTCGGACACTTTTTGTATTGAAGTACTAAATATTTGCATGATGAACGATGAGCCTGAGTGGATTTAAGTTCTACCTGATTATTTTTTATTGTTGTTGTTGCTGTTGCTATTTTTTACAAGAAAAATAGGAAAATTCTTAAACAAGACCAGACTGGTTCAACTGATTTTTACACAAAATTTGCAGAAGTGCAATGATCGCCATCATAATCAGGATCTCGTTTCAACACTAAAAGCTCAGAAAAGGGGGGATAAATCGACTGCAAAAATTGCTTTCACTCATATTTAAAAGCTAAAATAATGAACCCTTGATACACAACTGTGGATCTTATAACTGATCGCATATCAGCCAAAATTCTTCTCTTATTTGGGATTTTTTTAAACATTCACGCTCTTCATCTTCACACTTTGGGACAAAAAGCTCGACATTTTAAGCTCTTCTTCACTTCATCTCATGTTTTATGTCCTCTTTCTGTCAAACAGTAGAACAAGTTAGATAATCAATTCCTCTTCAGCTACCAGAAATAAAATCATACACCCTCGTGATTCTAAAAAAAAAAATCTCAGTATTTTTTTAAACTAGTTGTTGAATGTTGTGTATTAGGCTGATGAGTGCTAATGCTGGCTTAAGTATCACATGTAATGGATTATACAACAGAAAACTGTGAGGGACTGAGCCAAGTTGTGAGCCGTTCCTCTCCTGGTGAGACACTTGACAGTCTGGCAGAGCTACGAGTTTCAGACCACCTTTTCTGAGTTGTTAAGTGATGTACAAAACAAGCTGGTAAAAACAAAATATGATGCTCACTTGAAATCTGCATTCGTAAAACCCGAGCCAGTGTGTCTGCAGGATTCCTTCAAGTCGTCTGTGAAGTGTTAATGCGCACCGTTGATTGACATCTACATGAGCGCTCTGGGGGTTTGTGTTCAGTGGAGCGTCTATACGTTCTTTAAGTGTGTCTGTCCTGCAGATGTGCATCCCAGCAATAAGAAATGCACATATTCAGATTAACTTACACCTATTAGAAGTGATAAAATGTGACATTTCATCAGCTCTGTTTTAAATCAGCACTTTAGCATTTCAGTGGTGGACTGTTACGAAGTACATTTACTGTACTTTTGAGGTACTTTACTTGAGTATTCCCATTTCATGCTACTTTCACTCCACTTCATTTCAAAGGGTAATGTTGTACTTTTCACTTTACCACTGCTTTAGCTGCGAGCTGCTTTACAGATCAAGATTTTAAACAACTCAAAAGTACATAAAACACTTAAAATTAGCTCCGCTGCAACTAGCTACATTAAAATACTACTTATGCATGAGTGCATCAGTATTAATATTGCACTCTTTTGATATTTAATAGCTTAACGCTCATCTTTCTGTATTATAAGTACTTTTATTTTGACACTTAAGTACATGTTGCAAATAATTCTTAATGTCCTTTTACTGACATTATGTTTTGAATGCAGCCATCAACTTATAATGAAGTATTCTTGTATTGCAGCATTGCTGAATGCAGCTTGCAGCAATGCTTTTTATGAATATGAAGCAAAGCTCACACCGTTATGTTTTTTGTATTACCTAAATTATTTTTCCTTTAAATGCAACCCATCAGATCCTCTGACTATTCCTACTCACATTTGGTTCTCTGACAGCTAAATATTATCAAAAGTACATATCTGTGAATCTCGCTGCGTTAAAAGGAAGCTTTATTTAGCAGTTTGACCTCAGTGGCGCCACCCAACCCTCAGCGAGCCGTGTGCGTCAACCACAACCTTTATGTGGAAACTTTATTTGCTATGACATTGAGGATTTCCACAAATATCACAAGCAGATACTGTATCTGCTGGGCCTTTTTTCTTAAAGTGGCGTACCGCGGCGTGATGTGGCATCGTCTGTGAGTGCTTTCTGGGAAACTTGTCTCGTGTAGCCTGCTAATTTTGAAAATAAGCAACAGCATGAGAAGGCCGGGATAACAGAGTCGATGATTCATCAGTCACCATTCTTGTCGTGATTATGATTTCTATTTTGACATCTGGGGAAAGTCTTTGAAGTGTGTTTGATGCTGTGGAGAGCCGGCGAACAGCCTAATGGAGATGGAGTTTTAAAAACTGTTCTGTGCCTGCAAGTCTTCTCTGAGCAATCACCCGTGACACCCACCCGTGGTGAGACTCCAGCGTTCAGCACAAAACTAGAGCTTTCTGGTTAGGAGACAGCGATTATGATCCTTTTCAGCTCGTGATCCACTGAAATGAAGCTGTGTCTGCTCAAAACTCTCCTCTAGCTGCATGTGGACGCTGTTTTATGCCTCCCCAACCCCTTTTTTGGGGATATTTTACTTCATTATTCAATTAAAACTTTTTAAAAATTCCTTTTTTCCCCATAGAAATCATTTCACAAATATTCTTGTGACCACCTCCAAGATCGACAACCACTGTTATAGAAAAGTATTAGCCATCTGTGTGGAAAAACCTTTTCTAAGGCGGAGGCAAATATGGCTGATCCTTGAGAAAACAGTGATAATGAGGAGGAGAATTAGCTGGAGTTCCTGTTGTTTGTTGGTGCCTTCACCTCTGTTTGTCAGTGAGGAAGTCACTTGTAATGTCAAAATCAGGAAATAATGAAGCTTAATGGCGCCGGTCATGTGTTTTCTTTTTTTACCTCTTGACACGTGTTGGTGCACCTCCTGATCTCCACCTCTAACCGAGCGATGACCCCCCCCCCACACACACACACACCCCCACACTGCCACTGTTTGACACTTCTGTATGGTGTTTTATGTGATTTTCTTTTCCTTTGAACACACACAATGTTACACTCTGGCTTTTTATTCATGAAAAAAAAAAAAAAAAAAAAAAAAGAGCAGAACATCAAGGGAACGCTGGCCAAGTCTGGCTGGCACATATATCAGGGTGTTAACAGGTGAGGGTAATTTCCTAAAGGTGCAGACACCTGGCCTCACCTGGGGTTCACAGCAAGGTCAGGACACCTGTGCTGTTTTCTATCTTCACTCCCTGCAGAGGGCTTTGCTGTTACAGGTGTTCACACCTAACATTTATTTATTTCAGATTTCACAGGTGCTTCAGATACACTCAGCAGTAGAAGAGCTCAGGTACAGTCGGTTTGAGAGGAAGAGGCACGACAGAACGTTGATTTCAATTTTGTACGGCGAGCTCTTGCACAAACTTCAAATATATTTACAATAATAAACAATCAATGATTCATAAGATGTGATATGTACAGTTATTACAAATAACGTGTTCAGTGACTGCAGCTGAATGAGTCAGTAACTGGAGCTGATTTAAAAACAATTCACATTGTTTCGTCTTTCGTTCGCAGAGGAGGAAATCCTGCTCTGGTGTCAAAAGAGTCTGGTCAAGTTAATGCCAAGAAATCTGTGGTACAATACAAACAGTTTAATTGTGTAATTAACAATCAATAACCACTTCTAGTTAGAACATTTCTGCAGAAAGGAACCGAGAAACACTTATAAAACAGTCAGTCGTAACAAAATAACTGGTGTTCTCATTGAAATAAACTCATTAAAAAAATGAAACACTTTTATACAGAATATTTATACAGGAATAGCTTTTTGAATTGGATTGTTAACCAAAGGAAGACACATCGCAGACATCGATTTTCACACAGATTGCATATGTTTTTCTTTCTAAGGTGTTCTATAGGTTAGTCATTTTACCTAAGCTTATTTGCATGATAGTAAAAATTGCATACAACATTAATTGTGAAGCTTGTAGCATGAGTTGGTTGACGTACAGCACTTTTTATAGGCAACCTTTAAAGCACATTTCTCCATTTAAAACGTTTAAGACACTTTTTGTTTTTACTGCCCATCGAAATTACATTTATAAATAGAAAAAAGATCGGTGGAATTTTAAAAAAGCTCTACGCAACATAAACTTAAAAAAAAAAAAAAGTAATTACATCAGAAACACTGCATGAACTGCAAATAAATAATGTTGGACAACATAAACATGGTGTAATTCACATTTCTAACTGTGGCAATTCAGAAAGTTACAGTGACAAAGGTTTTGCAAAATAATCTAACATCGGCAGTGCCGTATAGTACAAGGCATTTGTTGGCATAGTTTCTTTAAGACTGTATTTTTTTTACAGTTACAATATAATGTCTATATATATATATTTATATTTCCTCCCTAACAAATAATATGTAAAGACTGAGCTATTCTCGGAGATTCACCTGGGCTGGGTGATCGCGTTCCAGAGGTTGGAGTGATCCATCATCACATTATGCGCTTTTTAAAAGAATATCTGATCTGCCAGCAGGCTCCAGACTCGATACCTCATTTTTAAGGCCTTGTCAACCACTTGGTCCTTGATTTCATTTGCTATTTTTTTTTTTAAAAAATCCAGTTAAACATCACGTACGTAAACACCTATCAAAGTCCTAGCAAACTCCAGGGGGACTTTTTTTCTTTTTAAATATAATCAGTAGCTCAAAAAAGATAAAGTAAGTCAGTGTAAAACAACAGACAGAGTGCAGTCAGCAAATATCCACGGCAACATACTTAGAATAATTTTTTGTGCAGATTATTTAAATGATGCATCAGTCTTTACAGTGAATAATACAAGTTTTACAAAATCCAAAAAGTAGTACTTGAGTCTGAAACGGGCTCTCCAGTGTGTGAACACTCACTTCACATAGCCTGTCGGTCTGCAACTCATATATATAAACACTCCTCATACAGTCCGGGCGCAGCACTGATTAAAAACACTACTTTTCTGTATTTGCGGTGTGGTGGTTCTGTGTCGGCCGGAGCGTTACATTTAGCACAGTCATCAGTCTGTGTGTGTGCACAGGAGGACTCTCAGTACACGTTCAGGCGGGAGAGTCCTACTCCTTGGCCTCGTGCTCCAGCTCTGACTGGGCCTCGGCGCCTCGGGCCAGCTGCTCCTCCATCTTGATGGAGAAGATGGTGCTGTTGGTCTGCGTGCTCTCGTCCAGCTCCTTCAGCAGCTCTCCGCTCTCCCTGAAGTCCGTCAGCTCCTCCTCGAAGGCCGAGCTGCTGCTGCTGCTGCTGCTGGTGTTGATGTTGGTGGTGGCCGCGGTGCCGTTGTTGTTGTTGTTGTTGTTGGGCTCCTTGAGCGCCTTGGCTGGGTGATTGACATAGAAGCGCTGGTTCTGGAAGAACTTGATGATGGTGAGCTTGGGCAGGTCCAGCTGTGCCGACAGGGTGTGGATGGCCTCCTCGTCGGGGTACAGGCCTACGTCCTGGATGAAGCTCTGCAGGATGCCCAGAGCCTCCAGGGAGATCTTCCCTCCGCAGGTGCGGGACTTGACACCTCCTCCGCGGCTGCCCTCGTCCTCCATCTCAGCTGGAGAGGCGGTGGAGGGCTGGCGAGGCGGCAACCGGGGGCCGGTGGTTGGCTGCTGTTGCTGCAAAGGCTGCTGGGACAGAAGGGGTTGGGAGGGTTGCTGGAGGGACAGGGAGGGCTGCTGCTGGGACTGGGGTGGCTGAGCCTGCGGTGGGAAAGAAGGGGAAGAGAAAGGAGACAGGGATGTTATCAGTGAACACTTATCGGCGCCTTAATAAGGCCTTTCATTAAAATCAATTGAGTTGTGGGGAAAAATGGGCCCGCTGTGTATAGAACAGGCACTTGGTTGAAGGAATTTTCCATGTAATATCTCATTGAATGTAATCAGTTCTGCAGATAGGAGTTTTTTTTCCTTTTTGGTGGTGGGAGATAGTGTCTCTCATTGTGGGGGTAGAGGCAACAGCAATAGCAGAGACACACACGCACACACGCATGAACTGAAAAGACACAATCAGCCCTACACACAGTGGGAAACTGGCCGCTCTATTATAGCTTCTGCTGCTTATCAGGCTCTATTGCCAGGCAGTGATAAACAAGCTCCCTGTGCACAATTCATGTTGCGATGGTCTGGCTGATTTGCTGCAGTGTGAGAATGCTATCGATGGCTTTCACTCTGCCGTCAGAACCCCGTTAGTGTAAACACATGACACATTACTCGTAAAATGTCTCATTGTGTGGTTGGAGAGGGAGTGAGTGGGCAACTCGTGGTCCCTATTGACCCCGCAAAATGGGTGCTCTTTTATTTTCATTTCTGAGTCAGACACTGTAGAATAGGTGTTTCATAATCAAGTTTGCAAAACAGCACTTTGCTGGGACTTTGTTTGCCAGCTGCATAAATGCACCCAAAGATGTGATTTTACTGTACCAATGTACTGAGCTATGATAGTTCTTGTTGAGCGAATGGGAGCTAATTTGGCTAATGTATCGTGTTAGTAAAGGACTGGCACAAAATATTTAAAGACTGGTCTCTTATGGACAGTGTGGAACGGCGCCATTAAATCAGCAGTAATTCTATTTTATCAATCAACAACCACTTCTGTTTGCATGCAAAGTGTGCTGCTGGATTTTTTTGTAAAAGAATTATTTACCGTATATCCCGTAAATGGCAGCCATTGTGAAACACTGGCCACGTCTCCACATCACTAATCAACCACTCAGCTGTGGCTCAGACTTTTAATAGAGGTATTATTGTACTTCACTCAGATATTTCGACCGTTATCCGAGCCTGCGTGTTATTCTGCATTCATCTGCCAGATGTCTTTCATAAAGCAGCTCTTTAAAATAAGTTCAGGCTAATGATATCTTAGAAAATGGCTTTTGCTGAAAAGCAGGAACTTTTAAGTGTTGCTGTGTTTCTAATTAACAAGAATTCATAAAACTCCAAAGTGTTGTTTATTACAAATTCCTGGAAAATTAGTTAAGATTAAATAAACGAGGGGAAAATGATGTTTTTTACTTATTTGTTTTTGATATGAAACTCCATAAAAAGTGAGGAAATATGCACAAATACAGTCAGCAGAGTTTTATCAGGAGAGTGTTTGTTTCTGCGTCTCACATGCGGCTCGTTTACACAAACTGAAAAGGCTTTAAAAAACAGAGAAAATGTCCTAAATGTTTTGAAATTGCTTTTGTCCGACCAACAGTTCAACAACCAAATATATTCACTTTACTGTCGGATGAAACAAAGAAAGCAGCAAAACAACAGTTGATCAGTTTGGAAATGTTAAAGTCAGAGTAGTCGCTGATTTACTTTGTGCTGATCAACTAATGTGCTGGTGTGGGTGTGTGTGTGTCTGTGTGTGTGTGTGTGTTAATGCATATATGCTTCCTCCTGTTCAATAAACGTCTCCATTTCTCTGCACGTGGCGCGTATTTGTTCATCTTTTGTTTTTTTACATGTCAGGTCATGTTTTCATATTTTATTAGAAACTTGCAACAGAATAATTGTGCATTTTAATGTAAGTCACACACACATGCGCGCACACACACACCCACATCATGTTTTACGGTTTGCCTCATCAAACATTCACTGTCCAAACTGATGATCCAGAGCAGCGTGTTGCCTGAGCCGGTTGTGGCTCAGTGCCTTGCCCGGAGGCCGAGTCAGGACACCTGCGGTGGCGCTCACCTGTAGCTGGTCGGCAGAGATGTGCATCAAGTGCGACGGCCGCTCGTTGTGGTGCTGCTGCCCGGCGCTGCTCTCCTGCTCGTAGATGGCGTCGCGTTCGGCCTGGGAGAGGCTCAGGAAGCGGCGGATCATGGAGAGGTTCTCCCAGAGGGTCCGGTTCTCCGGGGAGGGATCCTCCTTCCAGCGCAGCAGCTCACAGAGCCAGCCCTGAAGGGAGGATTATGGGGGGAGACGGAGGGAGAGGGCAGGTCAGTAAAGCATGGTGTTTAGACTCGTATGTGAGCCCAGGTCAAAAAAGAACCACTGAGAGGTTTCAACCGCTAAAAAAACTAATTTTAGGCCCAAGAGTTCAGAACAGTCGACCGGTTTTATCGAGCTTTACCTACGAGGAGAACCACATCATTAAATCTGCCTCTGTGGTGTTGAAATAGACATGAGCGACAGAAACACACCCAAAGCATCAAAGCAGTGCGAAGAAAAAGATCCAATGTAACACCATTTCAAATGATTTAAGTCATCAAAATGAACGAAGAAACTGTTTTCCAAAAACACTTTCCAGCACTAAAATAAAACACACACACGCACACACACAGAACAGCCCATTGTTTCACCAGATCTGCGCCTGCAGTCAGTATGTTTTCCTCCCACAGCTGAAGATGAAGACGTGAATTAACCAAGGTCAAGCAGCACAGCAGGAAGGGACGATTTAACGTGACGAGAAACACACACTCGCATGCTGTGCAGCACCCTTGGGAGGAAGACGGTGACTCCCATGTTTGAAACACTCCAGCAGAGGGCCATGGAAGACAGAGCTGAGGAGCAGCACGATCCGAAGGGCTTTATTTCATCAGCACAATGGGAGCACAATGAGTGTGACCTGCCTGAAAGATTCAGTATGAGGCTGACACTTCGCTGAAAGCGCAGGACGGAAGGCGGCACAAACTCACTTGTAGTGTTACAGACTGTTTTTATATAATAAAAGACCGCAGAATTACACATGAGCACAGTGCAACTAAGGTAAGATGAGGCATGGAGATATGATCGAGCTGTGTTTTCACAAAATTTCACTGTTTAAAATGTAAAACTTTTTATTTGCATTTGTATGAATATGAGATAATATTAAGGAGCAGAAACAATTAGAGATTATTTTGATAATCCATCACTTGTTTCAGACACATTTTAAGCCAAAATGTACAAAATTTCCAACTTCCAGCTGCTGTTTTTGTTGTATATGATCGTTAACTAAAGTGTTTTTTTGGGTTTTTGGACTGTTGGCTCTGAAGACGTTACCTCAAGTCTCTGAGGATTCATAATCTTCACTTTCACAATTTTCTGACATCACAGTTGATAGTTGAACTTTCTCAGTCAGGAGTGTGACAGAGGTCAGGATTGGGATCAGTTCAGGATGAGAGCTAACGGTTATAGATGAGAGTTAGATGTTATTTAATGATCGAGCAGAAACTTCTCACAGTTACTGTAAATCAAAAGTGTGTTTGTTGAGGCAGACAGAAGGACTCCGCAGGGGTCGAGTGACGTGACGACCTCAACCTCAGCAGGCCAGTGTGTGTGTGTGGAATAACACTGCAGTGCTCTGTGGGAGAGAAGTGAGGGGGATGAAGCTGTAGTGAATCGACAAGAGAGCTGTAAAGGGACGAGAGTGGATGAAGAAGGAGGGACGGTCGGGGAGTGAAACCAGTGAGGAGGAAACGTGGCGTCAAAGAGAAGCAGCGAGGTGTGTGTGAGTGTGTGTGTGTGTGTGTGTGTGTGTTACAGAGGGCTACTCGCTCAGCCGGGTCCGTCCTGGCAGCGTGACAGAGCGGCGCTGTAATCTCCCGGCCAGTGCGCGGCAGCACCTTTCATTTCCACAGGATTACACCGCGCTGCTGGTCCGCACACACACACACACAAACACACACACACACACACACAAGCATGCACACAGAGGGCAGAGCCACGCCGCCACACTGCATGCAAGAGATAACTCAGCAGTTTGGTTGTCCCCTGTTCCAACTCCTCCCATAAGCCACATCAAACCCAGGAGGGGTTTTGGAGGAAGCCGAGAGGGGGAGAAAGAGAGAGAGAGACATAAAGAGGGAGAAAGAGAGAGAGAGAGAGGGAGGAGGGCGGGTAGAGGGGGCCATAAAGCCTGCGTGCCCACCTTGTTCCTTTGCCACGTTTATTGTTGCGTTTTTAATTTGCATGCAGAGGGATTTGGACGGCGCTCCAGTTGGGCTGTCTGTGGTTTCAGCTGATTCGGTAGTGAGGGAGAACACACACACATTCACACACCCCGCAAAACACAAACAGACGCGCACAAACCACCACACACCATCTTGTCAAAGCCAGAGAAACAGTACCCCGGCCCAACGATGGAGTAATCCAACTCAAACACTCCCCAAACCAGCAGGATTAAACCCAAAGTAGCAGAGCCAATCAAACAAAGGCACGACGTGAACTCCATTTCAATGCCAGGAAGTCCATTTGATGAAATAAAGTACAGAGAGTTTATTAGTTCACAAGTGTGAATGTTCGTTTGTGTGGCTTGTTTCACTTTGCTGCCCGCATTTCTGTAGTTTTCCAAACTGATATTTAGCTTTTATAGAAGCAGTTGGAGGCAGAATCAGGAAAACGGACGTTCGCTAAACGTTTTTTATGTGATGTGCGTCAAACAGCGTTTAGGGCTGCTCCCGGCCAGCACTGTGGACAGTGGACAGTCAGCGTTTTCCATGGCACTTTCAAGAGCTTTGTTTGTGTTTGTCTAATTGCATTGCTTCCACAGGCCAGGCAGAGGCAGCGGGGATAAAGGCAGGAGAGACAGAGACGGTGAGAAACAGAGAGAGAGTGACAGAAGTTAGTGATTTGACTGCTGTTATGTCAGTAAACTGAAAAAATAAGTACAAAAGAGATATAATGAACGCATAAAACATATTTCTTCTAAAATGTAAAGCAGTTTGTTTGATATAAACCTTACTTATATATCAATACCTTTCCTAAGAACTACTAAACCATCAAGATTTCATGTTGGGCACTCCCGTTCAACATTATCATACTGCTGCAAATCTGTTTTCCCCTTTATTGTTTAATGCAATTTGTTGAGCCTCTCCACCGCAGCTGACAAGCACCAACCGCTCTTGATTGGATCATGGAACTTGCTGCCCCTGCTGCTAAAGTGTTCCAACACGGTCCAGAAAACAAAAATCTAGGGCTCTTCAATCCAGTGTACTCTGTGTTTTGTTGAAGATCATTAAGGGCTCTCTATAAATAAATAGAACAGGTAGTGCAGAACAGGCCGAGCTGTCAGCCAACACAGAATACAGCTCGCACTCCCTGTTTCCCACTACAACTCCTGTTCAGTCAAGAAATTTTCTTCTCAAGTCCTGGTTCAACCATCATGGCCTCAAAGCACTGCAGACAGGAAGCAGACTGGTGATGATGCAACACTCATCAGAAACTGTTTTATATATATATATATATATATATATATAAATGTAGGAATGTAAGGTTAAATCTCACACCTCTCCTCAAATCTCACCACACAAAACCACAGGCAGCCATTTCCAGCAAACCACCTCAGACAAGCCAGTAGCTCAGCACTAAACGGCGGGCAGGCGGAGTGAACGAGGGTCTGGCTAAGAAGACAACAGCTGACCTATATCGGTCTTGATGCCCATGTGTCTGCTGGATGATGCAGTAGACAATTGTTGCTAACACGTTAGCCGTAACAACTTCATAAGATGAAAGTTTATCAGACCTATTTTGGCAGTTTAATGTTGAGATCACTTCCCACTAAATTTTACCTGGGGTGAAAAAGGCCCATCAAACACTGTTTAGTCTAATAGAAAATCCCACTGATAAATTAGTCAATGCTCAAAAATATATCTTCAACGATTTTCATTCTTTCACAAAAAAAAACGTCAAACATTAGCTGCTTCAAGCTTCTCATATGTGAGGCTTCACTGCTTTTATCTGTTCGATATCACTGTCAATGCAGTATTTTGAATTTTGGACTGTTGATCGGGCAAAATGGAGAATTTGAAAACGTCAGTTTGAGATTTAGGAAGTTCTGATCAGCATTTTCTTTATATTTTATGGACAAAATTATTAATTAATTAGTCAAGTGAAATAATTGTAATGGCAATTTTTCATCATTTTTTGAGATATTATAGACTGTGCATCTAATAGATTAATTATAAAAATAACCAATAAATTAACTGATAGCAAAAATAACTGCAGTCCTAATTTAGACCATAATGGCACAAAAAAAGTTTCTTGAAATTATAATTGTACAGTCGTCACTAAATGCAGATCCATATCTACAGTGGATAACATTCACTGTGCCACTGGTAGAAAATTATCCATCAGCTGCTAATAGGTCTGCAAGTATAATAGTGACGGTATTAGAAATCACCTAGTGCTTATTTTTAAACACAGCTTTCACAACAGTGTCGTTTATTTGGCAGATTACAGTGAGACATCCTCATGAAACTGCTCAAAAGAAAGAGAGAAATAGTGATAAGCCAATCTTAACCAATGCTAACATGTATCTTGGGAGATCTGATCACGCACAACTCAGCTCACAGGGAGCGTTACAATTTCTCCACATGCGTCTCGAGTGGCCACCAATAAACGTGCATCATTTCTGTTTGCAAAGATTGCATCGTCATTTCTGGTCCAACAGTACGAGCCAAGACGCTGGGGAACGGGCACAATGGTTTTCGCACAAAGTCCCAAATACTTCAAAATTTTCACTAAGTTTCAAAAATTACGTTGATTCAACAATGCACAAAACTGCACATTTTTTAAGGGAGTCTGGCCACCTGACTGTATGGTTTACTGCTAAATGTTGGCAGGTTAGACCCATCTTTTAACAAAGAGTAGCTGACGGGCCACGACAAACTGACACAATGATATAAGGAAAGAAACATTGTGTATGCGTTTAATGTTGAATTTACAAAAAGACACAAATGATTAAGAATTTGCCGTTGTCATTTGGCAAAGTTTATGAATTTTCTCTCCAAATTGGGTATTTTTTTCTAGGGCTCTGTGGACACTAGGCTTAGTAATCCACTGGTGAAATCAGTTAAAATTTTCTTGGATCTCACTGGGTCCTCAATGCGTCCCGGGTGTGTTCACACCTGTATTTAGAGCTGTCCACTTGTGATTGGATCACATAATGCCAGGTGTAACCAGGGTCTTATAACCCACCAAGTAGTGAACTAGAAAACCAGTTTATTTATGATGCTAAACAGATCTCTCAGTTGAACTCACAGATGCTGCAAACATGTTCATCGAAGCAATAAGCACTGACAGGCATAGGATTATCTTGCTATGCTGGCACACACCTGCGACAATATTACACAATAATCCGCTGCCTCTAGGTCATCGTTGCTTAATTATTAATTAGTTTCAAACAACAGGACTAGCAATCAAGAACCACCAGCCTTCTCTTGTTTTACAGCAGACACGGATCTGACCAGAGGCTCATGGGGCTCTGGGGTCATAAGGTGGCAAATTAAAAGGGTAATAAACTCTTCAGCAGGCTATTGTATAGTCCTGGTAAAAATAGCAAATGGGTGTTCTGATAAAAATATTTTCCTCGCAACACAATAGTTGAATTCATGCATGAGATTCACCCAGCTATGCAATGTGGTACACCGTGTATGTGAGTACTGCAGTCACAAGCTGCCAATAAGAGCATAGGCCTGCTCTGTCAGAGAACAGCATGGTATTCACCGCCCAACCTACCCACCCATTCACCCATTCAGCACCAAACTACCACTGCTAACACCCCCAACATGGAGGCTCGGAGGGACGTACATGAACTGGCTTTGCTGTGAGACAGTGACAGCAGACAGACAGACAGATCGACAGAGGGACAGACGGACAGAGAGGTCTGTCGCGCGGCCTGGCCGACACCTTCCCTCTAATCACATTTGCTTGTTATCAGCCTCATCAGGCTGACCTCGGCCACTGCAAAAATAAATAAATAAAATAAACCAACAGATGTCCATCAATTTTCCATTTGAGTTTTTTCCCCCCTCCTTTCTCGGATTACTGCCTGACCAAATATAACGCCGCAGTTTCAACCCCAGAAGCAGACCATGTGAGTCTATCCATTAACATTTGGATTTGGGCCTTTTGGACAAAAAAAGGCCTCGATGACACATCAAATAATGAAGAAAAAAAATTACAGATGAAGAAATGATTGCGGCCATTGTTGTGGCGGGCTGGTTGGAGGACGGGACTGTTTCAGAGGCAACCAGACAAACCTCTTCTGTGTCTGAACAAGAGAGACGGCTAAAAGTAGGGGGAAGACAATGCATTATTGTCTTTCCTCCTCCTTGAACCTGGCAGAGGCCCAGCACTGGCAGACAACACTATGCAGATAAATGCAGCCGATAACATGTTTCTCCTCCCTGAGAAAGCCAAACCGGCGGCTGCACGTGCACGTAAGGTAACGTGTGCGGTGTTGTAAAAACATGACGCCACTGGTGGACGCCCATCTGCTGACGACAGTGGAGTGTTGAAAGGTTCCTGATGCTCGGGCATATGCGGATCTCCCGCAACAATAAGCAATAATTGACTGCACAATTCAGGGCCAGACATTTTTGGGGAGAAAAAGTCTTCATAGAACAGCTCTGAGTGACTACAAATCATCTTTGGCATACTGTGAGGAAGACAGGGCAATAAAAATGGGGTCAGCAGCCTTATTTGAACTGCAATAGCAACTGGAAGGACAGTAATGATGTGCGAAAAAACCCCTGTACCCTGCCATAACACCACAAAGTCATATTTATTTGTCCATTACTGTCTTTATTCAATTTCTCCTTTAGCGTCTAAGCAGCCAGTGAAAGCTGTTTGCTCCTCCTGCAGCAATTCCTTTATACGCTGTACGTTATGGGGATATCATGAGCATTTGGAGGGAGCGAATAACTGGTGCCATTTGTATCAACAGATAATGAGTCAGGTAAGCAAAAGCCCAAACTCCTGCCCAAAAAAAGTCTATTTAGTCCTTTAATGAAGGGACAAGTGTTCCGTTGGCCCCACCATCAATGCTTCGTAAGAGATAATTTATTCTTCACTGTAGCGTTTAACCCCTTGATTATCGTTGCACCACTGCACACTAGATGAATAACGATGGTGTGCATTCATTATGTACCCTTAGTAATCATGTTTATATTCCTTTATCGACTCTGTGATAGGGAGATCATCACTGCGAGGGCAAGGTTTGCACTAAAAATGACTGCTAGCAAGATCTTAACATACGAATTTGCCACACTACAGAAAAGGAGAAGATTACTGAGCTGTGCATTCATTATATACCCAAAGTAATCGCGTTTGCTTTCTTTCATTCACTTAGAGCACAGTGAGGAGAAGGTTCGCGCTGGATGTGGCTTTGCTAGATCACAAAATACTCATTTATCTAGCATTACTGAGAAGATTACTGAGCGTTTGTCAACATGCTCCATGTACATCCATACATTTTTAAGGAGGACCATGTCAGCGCTCCAGAACATCAGAAACGGCTCAGCGTAGAAGCATAAATCCACCTTTACTCCCATCAGTTCTTTGGATTCAAACCAGTGACCCAGTGGTCACAAGCTTGCCTCGCTAACAGCTTCCATTAGAGAGTATGCACACATTAAGCAGCATGGTTGTAAAGAAAAATGGAATTAGATACAAACAAAAGGACCTTAACATTTTTCTATAAATATGTACATTTTTTACATCATGCCTGCGGCTGTTCAACATATGGCGATCAAAGAGTGGAATTTATTATTAGGCCACATTGAAATTTCCTCTGTGTGATTTTTCAGAACCCCACCAACTGATTACACTTCACACTCTGGTCCTTAGCGTTCGTGAGGAAGCGTGCTACAAAATAAATGGATCGTATGGACGTCTTTTTGAAGTGACAGATAGGCCCTAAGGATGGTTGGATCTGCGACCGGTGATGGATGATGAAATTTCTTGTTCTCGTATGTACCAACGATGAAGCTGCGCCTCTCTTAAGCTTATGAGGATTAAAAACTGAGTCACCTATATCGTCTGAAACTAGCCTTTTAAAAAAATGCCTTTTTTTTGTCATTAAATAATTTTGATATGACTGATATCTTGTCAGAGTGGACGCTTTCCAGATTGCGGTTGCCAGATTGTGTCACTATCCTCTTATGTGAGGATGTCAGAGGCTGAGCTTCAGGAGAGAAATTTGCCAGTGTGAATCAAACATGCCAAACAATTAATCTCTATTTGAGCTGCGACACGGAGAAGTCTTAGCCAAACAGCGAACGTTTTCTGAAGAGGGGTCACGACCTCTCCGGATACAATAAGCGAGTTGACAACAATAACAGACTGACAGCTAACACGACACACATTGTGGCAGAAGGCATGACTGTGCAGGAAATGGCCCTCTCTGTGTCAGCACTTGCTCAAAGAAACAATACCAACCAGTTTTGTGTGGCAGTTTACGTCATGGCTGCCGAACCAATAAAGTGTGCAGGGAATTTTCAAGCAACCAAATAGAGGCAGATGGAGCATAAAGAATAGCCAAAGGCAAATGACCAGTCCATCTAAAATGGAGCACATTAAACATCTGTGTGGTTACAGTGTTTTTTTTCCTTTGACTGCACGTTTTGTTCTTTTTCAGTAAAGTTGGTCTTCACACACAGCTGCACATAACACACTAACAATAATATAACCTGGGAGTTCCCCGGTGCAACCGCAGCCCACATGTGTCTGAGTCTCGGCAGGAGGAGTGCCTTGCTCAAGGGCAGGAGCAGAGAGAGGCGCGTTTGAATATCTACAAAATAAATGGAAAGGAAGTTTGAATACGTTTGGTATTTGTCCACTTTTTGACCTCTCAGGAATGTAAAAATTCACTTTAAATATCAATCGATATCACATTTTTGTCAAATTGTGTTGCCTTTGTCCACTAAAGCACTTCAGATTGTTTATGTGTACAAAATGGCTGAAAATCAAGTCACTGATGATGCTACAGTACATGTGCCTCTTTGTATCAAATATTAGTATTGTTGAAATTGCACCATAATCTAGTTTAGCCTGGTGGTGGGCTGATATTTGGGTACCAGCACTGCCTGCACGGCACACTGAATGTTCAAACACTGTTCTCCCACCACGAATTTACCTCTTGTTTATAATCTTCTCTGTTCAATACTGTCGAGGCAGATGGAGGATGAATGCACAGAAGACAACAAACACGCTGAAGATGAACCAGAGATAAACAACAACGGCAGCAACATTACAAACACAGAAAGCACCTACATGGAGTCTGATTCCATCAATTATAAGAGCTTGATTGAGATTTAATTCAAAGCTGGGGTTTAATTGCTAATATCAAAGCATAATTAAGCTGATAAATCATGACTGATCTTATTGAATTAGGGATTGAAATAGCGGAGAACCTGCAAATTGTCTATGTCAGCTAAATAAGTGTTCTTAATTGGCCTACAAGTTTGCTTCAGATACTAATGAAACTGAACAAATTTTCATCCCCAAAAAGTGTTCTGAAATAGAAGTCTTAACATGCGCTTGTTTATTCTGCGCTATGGCTGCGTGTCTTGTTCAACTCGGAAATTCATCTTGAACTTAAAATAGAGTATTTACACAAGTGGCAACAAAGTAAACACAAAATCTCAAATGTCTCTCTGTACGCGGCTGACAAGGCAACTTATATGTCCTCCTTCAAGCTCGGCTTATGCAGTATATTGTAAAAATAGTGAGTGCAGAGCAGACAGAGTGATGAGGATGGAAGAGTCAGCTTCCCCTTAGAGAGAGAGATTAGGACACAGAGAGTAGATTGTGAAAGACAGAGCGGAGAGAGAGAGCAAATAATGCTAGCAAAACCAAGTGCACACAAGCACCAGCACGAGGACTTGGATCGGTCCTAATATCTCCCCATGCAATTCCCCCTCACTCAGTCACACACACTCCTGTATGCGCACACACACTCTCTCTCTCTCTCTCTCTCTCTCTCACACACACACACACACACACACACACACACACACACACACACACACACACACACACACACACACACACACACACACACACTCTCTCTCTCTCTCTCCCCCTCAGACTGCATCTGCCGGAGCTAGTGGCTGTAGTTAAATTGAAATATTTCCCGGCGTGTGTCAGAAGCATGCAGAATGATAATTATGACAGATCTGATTAGGCGGGCCGAGTCGGGCGGCTCCGGGCTGCAGGTGCGACCTTGTGCATTCCTGAGTGTGTAAATAAAATTAATTACAAGCGTAGGGGGCGCGCAGCGCGTGACATCAGCGCGCGCAGGGGGGACTCCCACGGGGGGCACCCTAATGGAATATTTTCCCCGAGTCTAATAATACAGTTGGTATTGACTTGAGGTAATTAGGGGGATCATTAAAGCGCTTTTCCCGGCGTATTTGCCTGCCTGATCAGATTAGCGAGAATGGGCCTCAGAACAAGCCCTGTGTGGTCTGTCAGGAGAAGTGGAGACAGTGGGAGAGGGTTAGCTAGCAAACATTTGTAGTGAAGAAAGAGCTAGCAAAATGCTGTGCCTGTCACTGGGACTGGGGTAGCATCTGCTAATAAGCTAGCACAGGCTAAGGAGTAGTAAGTTAGGCATGTGGCTTGGAGGATAAGCACTGGTTAGGCCTTGAACTGTTCATTCAGAGAGGTCTAGTGGACTGCTAGAGAAATGCTGGTTCAGTTAACTAGCAAGCTGGCCAACACCTGCTCCACAGTAGAAAACATTTGTCATATAATAATGCATCAAAGGTGATGACGAAGACACAATTTGGAGTCCTGACAGTCGGGGCAGATTCCTAGTTTGGACTGCAGGGTAGGAGGCAGGCGAGGAGGAGGGAGTGGGTTGTGCAATTGGAGACAGATGGGGTGAGAGGTGGCATGTAAGGCGTAAGTGAGAGAGATGGCAAGAGAGACACTAAGTGCTCTGGGCATGCTCAGTGAGACCCCGGGCTCCTGCTAAGAGGAGGAGGGTTCGATGAAACAAGCAGCAGAGAGAAAACAGGCTGGTGGGAATTCCACTGTCCATTAAACAATAAGAGAAAGGCTCATTTCAGAGGGAGGGGAAGACTTACCGTTTGCAAGATAATTCATTCGCTAAATTAATTATTCAGACAGCTGGGTCTCCAGTTCAAGAAATTGTGTCTTTAATAATAGAGAGGATCTGGCCTAGCCTGTTTCCCATGGCAACCTAATAACCAAGCAGGCACAGGAGATAAATAAATAAATCAATTAATAAACAGTCACGGCCCTTTTAGATCCCTTGGGGTTGTGATATGCTCGCTCTGATCTGCTAATTTGAGGGAGAGAGAGGTGTGGAGAACAGAAAATGAAGACATCTTGATACCTGCCCAGCAAACAAAGTCCAACTCAGGAAAAGTGGAGCACAACTCGAGCCGCTCCATCACATCGCCAGTAGCTGTTCCTGATATTAAAACCTGTCTGATAGCATCTTTGCCTGATCAATCTGACTGTCCTGGGATGCCACTTAATGCCATTTGTACAGAACTCCTCATGCAAAACGTGACTTCCAACACGCTGACCCCGAGCGGCTTCTCAGTAACACACAAACCTGAACGGCCACGATCCAGAAACAGACACCCAAAAGGTCAGCCATCTGCCCCTCTTGTTAAGCAGCCATTGGATGGAGCAGAGTGTGTGTGTGTGTGTGTGTGTGTGTTCCGGTTAGGTGGGTCATGTGCCAGATATTTGAGATTAAAGCTAAGAAAAGCGTTGGAGCCCCCATAAAACACCACAAAGCAGATTCCACATCTAACAGGGAATTAGTCATTTTCCAAACATGAAGTAGTTACAGTTATTCTGTCACCCTCCCTTCTGACTCATATCAGCGTCCCCCACCCACCTCCACCCACTCCCCCACCTTTCCAGACCAACAAGCCACCATCACCACCCTCACAAGCCCCCACCCTCCACTCCAGGGACTACCGTGCCAGGCGGGCGCAGGGTGACAGATGGCATGCACCAGCCTCCCCCCCTGCACTCTCCCCTCTCCCCCCCTACTGCACCAGCCCCCCTGCCCGGCCCCCCCGGTGGCGCAGCGGCGGACCAGATCAGTGCCATTCTGTCTCATTAGAGCCTGGCTAATTAGCGTAGCCTCTTCCAGGGGAGAATGAGCGAGTGAGAGCGAGGCAGAGAGAGAAAGAGCGATGAGGAGAGAGGGCGGCGTTGGTGGCGGTGACTGGGTTCTGTACTCTTCTGGTCATTGAGGAGTCGGAGGGCTTTGAGCCCCGCCGAGCGCAGGGCTCCCAGGGTGCTTGTTTCATGACAGCAGGGACTCTGATTCCATCCATTGCGCAATTCCTCTCAGGAAGTGTCGGGATGTTTAGACATAGAAGTCGTGTCAAAGGAATGCCCCCAACCTGCTCCGCCCCACCCTCAGCTAACCTCCCATTGCTCAACTGAACATGAGCTGCCCCCTCTGCCGCGCTCGCCAGCACAGCAAGCCTCCCCTGTTAACGGGAATGAAAACAAAGCACGGTGGCTTACTGGAGAGCGCTCTATCCCTGTTGGGCCAGTTAATAATGTTGACATCGACTCCGCGCTATCCAGATCATAGCTTGCACCTCTGCAGGCGAAAACGAAATGGGCCGTTTGGCGAATATAGCTACTTCTGGCAGTGTCATCGCTGGATTTGAACCAGCTGCACGCAGCTGTTTTCTCCAAGTCTGACATCTCCTGAAGCGAAATGGAGATGGAGCATTCGATCAGTTTGAATCATTGAGGAATGGATCATGAATAATGATTCTGATTTTATCAAAGAGTAAATGTAATATCTGTCCTAATAAATCAGAATTGCTGCATGGATTACGTTAAAAAAAACGTATGCCCAGACTTGAAGTGAATGGCGACCATTAATCTGATAAAGTAATATGGCTTGGGAGATTCACTGCTCTATGGTTACTACGCTGAATATGTGGCAGTAAAAGAGTGATTGAAATGCAGCATTGAATATGTGAGAGAGGAGGGGCAGTTAAAGGGTGGCTGAGGCCTGCTGTGGTTACGAGCCCTAAGAGAGGACAGGATGGCTGCGATCCAGGAACCCCCCCCAACACACACACACACACACACACACACACACCAACAGACGCAAACATACACACTGAAATGTGCCTGCACATAAACCATATTTGATGCACAGAAAACACACACACACAGACACACATTTATATAGAGTGTATGCACACACCTAAGCATCGTATACCAATGAGCAAACTCCTGTTTACTGCTTTTTTACCCAGAGGAGCTCTACTGCCTATGACCTCCTTCAACTCCACATTTCTCTCCTTTCAGATCTCCACCGCTCTTCTTCTTGCCTTCTCACTGTATCATCTGTCTGCCTGTGAATGAGGCAAATATGCTGCACACTGATTCTGAATGCACTAAGACCCGCTACACGGTGCACATGTACCCACACATATGCAGGACTGGTACCAACAGATCCTGGTCACCTGATCCTGTGCTTGCGTCAGCATGCTGGGAAATCCTAAGCTGAGCTGAAGAGGCAGAGGTTGAACTGCACACCAAGCTGACAGGATGGTGCCAGCCTCAGCGATGAGGCCTCTTCCACTCCCTCCCCCCACGATTATTTCCCTGGACCCCATATGGGCATCCTGCCAGTCCGGCCCATCCTCCATCCTGATCACCAACCATATCGACACTGCGCTTCCAACCTCAGTACCAGCAGTCTCTGCTGGCATGGTGCTCTACTCAAGGCTTGGACGGTGGTTATTTTCCTCCTGCAAGGCTGCAAACCTCTCTGGACTTCAGCTGTCATTTACAACATGTCATCTTAATACATATTCTGCCACTCTTCCTGGCTGACACACTGTAATAACCTCACCAATAATGAACAGTGACGTAGTCAAGACTCAGTGTCAGATCCCAGTGAAAATTTCCTTTATCAACAAAAATTTTCCTGTCACTTGACGTAATAATTTCTTTAGTTCCAGCATCGGCACTGAAGCCTGTTCTGGAACAAGCAGAAATGAGGAGATAACCTGTGCAGCCATTGAAAAGACATGTCTAATATCAGGTACCGTAAAACCAGACATGTCCAATTCACAGTGAGAAACAATGAGAAGATGTGCAAATACTCACATTTAAGAACAAACGTAAAGTAACTCAAATGTTTGACTGCCAAAATGGTTCTAGATGAATTTTCTAATTAACAGGTTACTGTTGCAGCTCTGCTGTCAACAAAATATAATCTCACGGCTTCTACTCTATGTGTGGCAGGGACAAAAGACAACACTGAGGGACACGTTTCCACCCATATTGTTGGACTGACATGAATTCTGGGAACTGAAATGCTGTAGAATTGTCTGCCCGCAGCAAAATAAGTAAAACTACAATCTCATCTCACTTTAAATAAAAAAAGCAATAAGGCAAATGCTGGATTTTTAGAAGATTTGTGTGGAAAGAGCAACTAAAAAGTGGGTGCTGGTCTCTGATTTTCACAGTTCAGGGGTCCTGATGGGGAGGAACAGGCCTGGCCTGGCGGTGCTGGTAGCTGTGGCAATGCCGGCTGGGTAGTAAGGGGGGAGACCAGCTGCCCGGGGAGCGCCCATTACGAGATGGAGCCAGAGATAAGTGCTCTCCCAGGCCCCCTTTCACAGGCATAATTAGCACACTTCTTATCTGCTGCTCAATTCACATTCACACCCGCCTGCCATGAATGGAACGTGAAAGAGAGGCAGAAATCGGGGGAATGAGAGAGGTAGAGGGGCAAGACAGAGAGATGGGAGTGAGGTGGAGAAGGCAGGGTGGAAACCAGTTCCCAGACAAACCTTCATTTGAGAAGAGAGAGACATGTGCGAGTTAATGCTGCGACCGCCTCGCTCTCCCCCTTTCTCTTTCTCCATCCTTCCAAGGAGTCTTTGAACTCCTTAACAAAAACAGTGGTTTGTGCATCAAACTGCAATTTGGTAAAACAAAGCTATCTGGGGGTATAATCATCCTAATCAGCAAGAAAAAAATAAAGCCTTTGCAGATATTTCCAGATTATTCCGCCCTTGGTGATCTATTTCTCCCCCCATCTTCTTCATCAAGCACAATTGTGGAAATCTTCCCCACTCTGTCTCCGACAGACACATGAAAACCTTTAATAATAAGTCCTTAGCGCTACATTTTTTAAATTACTTTTAATAAAGAGTTAAACTGGTGCTGTGTTTTTTTCCCTGTTTCCAACACACACAAGCTTGTAGTGTGTGAGCGCCGTGCTCTCTGGGAGAAGATAACAGGGGCCCCATCGTCTTACAGAGCGCAGCTAATATAAACAGGTTTGTTTGGTGTTGAAACAGTGTCGACTGCTAAACTCCAAACCCACAATAAAGAGGACATGTGTCATTATGTCGATAAATCATCGCAGTGATGCGCTGAGGTGAGGTTTGATGGGGCCGGGCAGATTCCTACTTCTCTGCCTTTAACTGTATGAAGGCATCCAGTATCAAATGTTTTATAATCTTTTTAACGCTGTCTGTATAGACTGACTGTGTATGTGTGTGTGTGTGTGTGTGTGTGTGAATTAAGAGTTCAAGTGCGCCAGATGCTCCTCAGATGAAGGATTGGACATCAACAGGACTGCCTTGGAGCTGAAGGATCTTTATTTTCTTGCTTTTATTTTTGCAAGATATCCATCAGCCATGTGTCAATGAGCATGTGTGTGTGCTTGTGTATGTGTGTATGTGTGTGAACAGTCATGAGCGAGCACGTATGCAGGAAATTCAGGTTTGGATTTATGGCCCGTCAACACGCCAGTAGGAGCTGTAGTACTAAGTACTATCACGTGAAATGAGTAACAGAGTTTATACATGATGCTGTTTTTTTTTTTTTTGCAGTAGGTCAGCGACATCCTTGTTTGACAAAATGTTAAGATTTTGGATGATGAATAAAGATCAAGATTTTTTTAGCTCCAGTGGTGAAAGAAAAGAAAGCTCTTTGTATTTTGAAACTAGCACTAGAACCAAAATGGTCAGTTAAGGTTTCTGGAGGAAGACGATGAAAGACGCCAACAGAAAACACCAACATGTTTGGATATGGTGGCATCGCAGCTTTGGCCATGCAGCGAACGTCCCTCCTTTTTCAATCCAGCGAGGTGTTTAGTGTGTTTTCGTACCTGGCTCTTAGAGGCAGCCACCTTGGCGAACAGTGCCTGGGAAACTTTGGCCCTCTTCATCTCCTGCTGGATCTCGTCGTAGATGGAGGAGTTGATGTTGAGGATGCAGCTCTCTGTTTTGCCGTTCCACTCGCTGGGCAGAGGCGACGGTTTCACCTGGTTGAGAGTGAATACAAGGGAAATTCTGAAAATCCTACACAAAACCAGACACACTTTCCATTTCAGACTCTATACTTTGTTGAATTCTCGATGTTACAAAAGTTATTGGTTCATCTGAAGATTATTTTTGTAATATTAATAGTCATGAGTGACAGTTGGTAAACTAAACACTGTGCCTGTACGTGTTTTCACTTCATTTGACTTTTTGGCAACAAATTAGGTTAAAAACACAAACCTCGATTTAGACGTAATTAAAATCTAAAGCTGTGTAATAATATAAATCAATGTATTATTGCAATTCTATATGAATATATCTATATCTCTATATCTTTCTAACTGATGAAAATGCTAATATTAGCATTGTACTTACTTCGTACTGTTTCCTGCTTCACAAACATGTAAATACTGAAACGGCAATGAACTGCATGCTGGGAAATGATAAGCTCTAATGTGTGCATTGTCTATAAGAATGTGTGCATTCAGATTGACGGTTTTGGTGGTGGAGGAGAGAGGTGGGTGGAGTTATTTGCTCACAGGGGAAATGCCCACGGGGATTCGGGGATTCCAGTCCTCGGGCCTTAGGCAGTTGGAGTCTTCCCTCCGGGGCTGCAGTGTCGGGAGCACAACACAACAGTACTTATTCAGGCTCGCATGAGAAAAAATAAAGGTAATCTGGCTAAACACCAGCACACATACACACACTCATGCATGCACCCATCTCTCTCTCACACACACACACACACACACACACACACACACACACTGGAGTGTAGATTACACCCACACACGGCTCCAGCGTTACTTTGCTCAAAAACACTTAGATGTGTTGTATGAAATGTTATTATTCTTATGTCAAGCTGGTGATTAAAAAATAAATGCAAGTCAAGTGAAATCAAATCATCCTCATTCAGCGGCTTGTTGCATCTTGACAAAAATCCTTTGACAAGGTAACAAGTATCCTAATAAAAGCATTACCCAAGAACCATTAGCATATGAATCATTCCATACGAGCCCTTTTCAAAGGAGACATCGACAGGGTTGGGGATGAGTACAAGTGCATGGCATTCAAATAAACCATAATAACACCAACAGCGACTAAATCATGATACAGCCTGTGTTCAAAAACATATATATTCAAGTACTGGTCTAGACACCTAATACGAGCTCCTTTATGTGTGAAAAACATAATCCTGAAATTTGTGGTGAAACTGGAATGTTGGAGCATTTCATCCTTTGGGCCTTTCATCCTGCCTTTTTTTTTTTTTTTTTAACGACAGCTCGACGTGGGCTTGTCAGTCTGAGCGGTAGGTTACCATGTCAAGCTAATTGTTAAGGCTGGGACGTGCACTAACTGGCTTTGGGGGAGTTGAGCCGACCCATCAGCACACGTGAGAGAAACATACCTCTGCATCTGTTTTTATGAGGCCAATAAAAACCCTCCTCTGTCTCTGGCTCAATTGCCACCCTGGCTGATTTATGTGCTTGAATTCACACCGCATTGCTCCATAGGAGAGGCTGGCAGATGGCCAGGTGCACGAGCGTGCGAACGCATGTGCATGTTTGTGGGCGTGCGTGTGAGAATTGGCTGTGTAGGAACAGGTCTGCATGATAAATGTCAATGGGTTTCAGTCATACAGGTGAAGTATATTATGCTTTAAGATATTCTATTGATGTGCCAACACTATCTGAGTGATGTGAAAATAAAAACCACGAACCAGAGGCTTTGGGTTTTGGGTCAGGTTTGAAATAGTTAGCTTGTACGCAGCATAGTAGTCATTGTGTTTATTGTTCATCTTGCAAATCTATTTGTTTTGTGATGCATCTCTACAGCTCTGTAAGCTGGTCTCAGACGTGCTAAAAGGCCCTCAGTACATTCAGTCTAATTCAACTGATGCGATTATTGAAAATCTAAAAATTCGTAGGTCCACATCCTTATCTCTGCTTCTGGGTTGTTAATAAAAACATTAACAGTGGGCTATTATGCCAAACAAAATGTGCAAAAGTTCGCTGTGTAACTCTGAATCTGTGTGCCGCACTGACACAGCCTCCGATTGTAAAGACGAGCTGTGAGCTGCGAAGTGGCCCCGCTAAAGTTCAGCACCGCTGCTTCAGAATGCGACTCTTTCTTTTTAGTTATGTAAAGACAGTAACTGCAATCATGCTGAGCCCTTTCAGGGGGAGGCTCCATTTGGAGATGGGTGGGCATGTGCCTGTCTGTCTTTCCTCCTCGCCTAAATAAAAGCCAAATCTTCACCGAGGACTGGACAGAGGGAGCCTTTGTCCGCACCTCTCACCTCCCAGATGCAGCTGACCGCACTTCAAATGGGCTTAAGTGGTAGAAAGTTGCCACATACCTTTCAAATGAGGGACAATGATTTGCAGTGAGGGTGGGAAGTTGTGCTGTGGTATGCAGGGACTGACTAAACGATGTTTGATCTTTCGTGGAGCTTGTCATCACTGAGTGAGCTTTATTTTGAAAATGGGAGGGCTGTTAATGCTTCCTAATGCATGGTAAAAGGTCAAAATTAGCACAAAAAATTATCCATCATTTGTGCACCATTCTCACCTGTGTGGTGAGGGCGGGGATGATGCAGAACTCATTTACATGCAGGGAGAATGTAAAGTATGTTCTCTAGCGCGCACGTTGACAGACCAAATGGGCTTTTATTTATTCCACGTTTTTCCAGACAGGTTGTAGCCTGATACAATGGAGGGGAATGTGAGGTGTGTAGCAAAACAGCATGCTCGGGTGGCGCTTGTACGCACGCTTGCTGACGTCACATGTAAACAAAGAGCGCTAATGAGTACAGTGCACGAGTGTGTGTGTGTTCGTGCAGTGGAGACGTGTGTGAATCCACACAAAAACATGGATACACGCTGTTTATACTCTAACAGGCATGGGATGACAGGACTGACGTTTTGTTTAACGTCTCGCAGAGCCTTTCAAAATGACGTCACTGGGTTTGTTACACATGTCCAGAGTCAGTCCATGACACCTCCACAAGCAGAAAATCAAGCTTATTAAAAACACTCCAACCTGCTCTCGCACTCGCACACCTTGACATAAACACATTCACACGACACCAACAATACCTGGAAACGGCCAGCTAAACATTTCACGGGATTAGATCCAATCACACGTGTTCTTCTATGATGAATGAATGCAGCCGTTGTCATCTCTCTCTTTGCTGAATGCTTTCTAAACTTGGCCTCCATCCAGTATAGATACTCCTCATATTTTCAGCCATGAGAACTTTTAGTTCCCAATATTCTGACTTGGTGCACAAAGTCTTGTTAGTTAAACAAATATTTCTCTGTATCAGAGCTGCTCTGAGGGGAGAAATTATCTCATGCACCCTCAGTGGGCGAAGCCAACAACACAATTTTTCATTGGGCGAGTTAGCTAGCAGGCAAACCAGGATGATACGCGATGGCCTATGGTTTGCATTTGGCTCCCTTTCGAGGCTGCATAAAGGGTCCCTCTGCAGCTGATGTGCATCCCTCAGAAATAGAGCTACACATCTGGGCTACATGATGAACTGTGATTGGTCATCTGGGACTGCCTTCTGTTTTCACCACGTTTCCACCACTGAGAGTGTGTGCTGATAACGGAGAACATGAACAAATCTTTTCCTTTCTGTAACACCAGACAAATCTGTATTGAGTGATTCGGAAAAGCGTTCCCACTTCTTCTCCCTGTTGTTGTTCTCTTTTAAAGAGTGAATAAAGGAATGTAAATATGATTACTTAAGGTGCATAATTGATGCTTAGCACTGGGTTACAACGCATGTCACATTCATCTAGTGCTGCAGTGGTGCTACAACTATCGATTGGTCAAACCGTAAATCAGATCCCCTGCTGTAGGCATCTACAGCAGCACCACCATGATGGAGAAGTATAAATCTGTTTTTACGGCATGACTTAAATTCTAACGCCACTGTGAACAAACCTTTTGTGCATTAAGGTTTATAGAGCAGCTCTGCCTCAAAGAAATGTTTGTAAAACTAAAAACTCTGCTATTGAAGTCCTACTGAGTAAGATAACAATAGGTTATCTGCAACATAAACACATGGATAGAATGGAATCTGTGGTACCTGCACAGGTCGACTGGGTGGAGTGCTGATGAGCGGAGCGGCGCCCATCGCCGAGGCTGCCGTCAAGCTGCGCTCCCTCTCCTCCTGATAGATGCGATCGCGCTCAGCCTCCGGCAGCTGCAGGAAGTTCTGCATGGCACGCAGGTTGACCAGCAGCGACTGGGATGCTGTTTTAGGGTCCTCCTCCTTGCGTAGAATCTCAGACAGCAAGCCCTGCATGACGGGGCGGGAGGAGAGACGGAGAAAGCGAAGACAGAAGGAGAGGAGGTGATGGAGCAAGCAGAGGAGGAATGACAGAAAAAGAAACCAGAGCTCCCAGAGAGGGAAAACAGTTGGGTGGTGGGGGTCAGGATGGCAAGCAAGAAGGGAATTATCACATTAGAGGACTCTTAAATAAGACAGTTAAGTAGAGCCATGACTGTAAATGGAGACTCTAATGACCACGGAGATGTGACACTCTTATACCCACTTTAACTGTAAACTAATTCTACTTTTTAGCTTCTCCATTTAGACCACAGTTTCTTCCTCCATACAGTGTTTCTGATGAGGTCACAGGCTTTTCCTGTGTCGCCTCACTGTGACAGCACCCCCACACTTCCCTCAGCCTGAGCTTTCTCTGCAGCCACTCTGCACCTTCCATCGTCATTGTTGTTAAATCAAAGTAACCTTCACGTCCTCCGTATCCTCACGGCTCTCTGCACAGCTTTGGTCTTGCAGTAAAAAACATATTCTGTCAGTTTATAGCACTTCATCGATGTTCATTCTCGGGTGACAAAACTACTTCACTGAAACTTCTGTGTGGCCATTAAACCCATCGCACTTTTGTTGTGTTATTTTGCAGATCTTGGACATATTCTTAGGGCCGTATGTCGCTTTGGATAAGAGCTGCAGCTACTCGCCTGAAATGCGAAAGTCTTGTACGGCGGGCAATCAGTGTATCCTCTGTTTACTTTTCAATAGCGCTCAATTCCATCATTATGAGACGGCGATGACTCCATTATCAGAGATGTGTGATTGGGCCTTTTCATCAGCTCTTGGCCACACACTGTGCAAGCCATCGCTCCGCTTCTCTCACCATCAATAGGTGTGATTTGGTAATAAAACAAGGTGACGGGGAAAACATGCTCACGCTTCTTATTTTTTTGGAGCATGCAAGTCCTCTTGGGAAATGAGGAGAGCTGCAAATATGTGCTTGGTGTCGTTTATCTGACTATTAAAATGTGCACATCTATGTGTCATGTTTAATAAGGTATGTCTGTGGCATCCAGACAAGTGTGAACAGATATTCGAATGAAACCCGACTCTGAGTGACGTTTTTACGGCGAAAGGGGACGGAGCACTTAATGTACACAAGCGTTGAGGGGACGGCTTCGCGGCATATCTCATTTCTGCCGGTCCTGTGACTCTGTGTGTGTCGGTGTCTTCGTTCTTCCGTGTGTGCATGTTTAAACCCTTTGTGTTTATCTCTTTATCTCGTTGGTCAATCAGTTTCCTCTGAAAAAATGCTGTTAAAAAGCCCGAGTCCCTCCCCCCGCCTCCTCTGATCCACCTCGTGCATCGACAGCGGGCCCTTCGTGTCACTACTCGACACCGCTCCCCCCACCTCCTCCCTTTATTAACGCAGACTGGCAGAAAAAAAACACGCGCCTAATAAATAATCCTCCAAAGGGAAACTCTCCAATGGCACACTGGGCTAATTCCTCATATCAGGCACAGATAAGACTTTGTTTGTGTGGGAGCACGCAAATCTGCACAAAAACACCACTGTCTGACTCCATCACAGAGCACACACGCACACACACATTTATTTTTTGGGTGGGGTGGAGGCGGGTGGGGTTGCTGTACGTTCTAATTCTAATAGATCCTTATCAGTTTCTGTTTTTCCCCGTTTTCATACACAGCAACTTCAAAGCAAATGGAGTCGTAATGAGGTTTGCTGTCACCTCCTTCCACCCCCCTACCCCCCCCCCCCCCAATACAGACGGTACATCTTAAGACGTTATCGCTGCCTTCTGTGTGGGTGTGTTCGTGTGGATATGTGTGTGTAAGGCCTCTGACTATGAAGTGAAACCGCATATTTTGGCACGAAGAGAACGCACGCCATGACCGAGCCTGGGTCTCTCACATGGCAGGCTGCCAGCTGTCTTGAAGTACAGTAGAGGTGCTACATTACTGGAGAGAGAATTATGAATGAGATATAAACTGTGGAAATAACCCAATTCAAGCAGCAGACCCTTCTTCGTAAATATAAATTCTTTTATGACTTCCTTTGTGTGGTGTATTTCCTTTTCAAACAGGATGTGCGTGTTTGATTTCAAACGCGGGATTGTTGAAAAATGTAAGACGTTTTTGGACGGCCACCTCTCCCTGTGACTTCAGCGGTGCTGCATGATGTTACCAGCAAATATTCACGGCTTTCCAGGAACTTCAAGTGCTGCTTTTATGAGTACCGTTTGTACTCTAAACATTTTATTACCTTGTTAATATGAGTCAGACTGGGGCATAAAGTTATAGATAATAAATGAAATTAAAACGAAATCATACAAAAAATAAATTAAATCATATATCAACTTTAAATGATGCAGCAAACACTGGATGCTTTCCATGATTATAAAAGTTAAATAGCAATGTACATAAAATAACTGCTGCATTTATTAAAGTCGATCATTTTGTATCACATGGAATCTGATCGATAACAAAGTTCATGACAAACATCAATTCCCCTGACTTGGATTATTCATTAATTTGGCTAAATCTGAGATTTCAACCTGCAGTCATGAACTTCATTATCACAAACAAGTAGACTGAGGCTTTGGGATGAGCTGGACAGGTGCAGCAAATAATTTTAGTTCTGCCAACGACGGAACGTTTTAGTTGTTGTTGTTTTTAGGTCCCGGTTATTCTCGCCCATCCCTCCTCACCTGGGTTCTGTTGAAGGCCACGCGGGCGAAGACAGCCTGTGAGATGCCGGCCCGCTTCAGCTCGTCCCTCACCCACTGGTAAATCTCTGAGGACACCTCTGTGTTCGATGCCACCTGTGGCTCAATGGGCTTGTTGTGGGAGTTGCGGTTGACAGGTGGGTGGTTGAGGTACTGCTGGGACAGGGACTGCTGTGCCAGCAGCCGGTTCACTGCATACTGCTGGTTGAGGATCTGTGCCATCACAAGCTGCTGGTTGACCAGCTGGGGGCTGATGGGCGTGGACACCAGGCCCGGGTGGTGCAGACCGGGAAGCTGGGGCTGTCGGCCGCCGGTCTGGCCACCGTGTGGTGGTGGAGCGTGAGACAGCGGGGGCACCGGCGAGGAGGGAGTCTGCTCTGCTGTGCTGCCGGGGATGGGCTGCTGCTGCTGGGAGAAGCCCAGGTGGTTGTGGTTGTGGTTAGAGCCGGGTGGAGAGAGGTCGGACAGGCCATCCATCTCTAGAGGAGGTGGGAAAAGAGGGTGAAAGTGGAGGACAGAGGGGGCGGAGAGAGAAAGAAAAGACAGGGTCAATTCTCCATTTGAAGTCTGTCTTTAACACCACAAAGAAAACACAGCAGAGGAGAAAGCAGAAGAGAGAAAAACCAAAACTACAAGCACCGGAGAATCTGGAAATGTTAAACCTTCATTTCAAAATCAGTTTAATGTCACCACAGCTACTGTCTCTAATCGGAGGAAATTTAACAGATCTGTTCTGCATCAGATCAAATGTAAGCCCTCTGGTGAATGTTAGCCTCTCAGCTAACGTTCACGGTTACTTTTATGAGCTACAGGACAGAAAGGCCTTTCTGCAGCCAGCACACGCTCATATCTAAACAACCAAACCACGAACAAAAAGACACAGGAGTGTCTCCTCCATAACCAGGACCCTATACAGGCCTCTTCTTCCCTGATTGGATATAAAACAGCTGATGAGCCAATGACTGGTTAAAAAAAGAGAGGATGTAAACACAGATAAAAGAGCTTCATTGTGTTTGACCTGTGTCTTCCACAGCCCATGCCTTCGAAATTAAGCTCAGAACGTCTGTGGCCTCATCATGTGAAACAAAATCTTGGAGAAACAGTGGAGCGTGTGTACGTGTAGGTACAGGATTAATGTGTGTGTGTGTCTGCAAAGGCAGAAGCAATGCTGATAAATCTGATTCTCTCTTTACATCCTTAATTCTAAAATAAGGAACACAAGCTAACCAATATGACATTTTTAGAGGAGGATGTCTGCATATAAATGTAAAAAGCAGTGAACGCAGACAGAGGGAGCAACCTGAGAAACGGCCTTATTTCAGCGTATTAAAACAGACTCGACACACACAAAAAAAATCCATGTGCCGTCATTTAATGGCATTTTGGAGATTTTTGCAGCATCTCTTGCTTTGGGAATCTTTAAGTCCATAATGGCTGCTAGGGAATATTTTAAGACAGGTTTAAATGATGTGCTTAGAGGATGAAAACAATGATTTAACATTCAAAGTACTACCCACAGCGAAGTGAATGAGCATTTGGAGCAGCTGAATGTTTTCAGGTTTACGCCTCTCTTTAAGGAATTCGCATATGCTGAGGCTTTTTGCGTGCCGAGTGAGCGAGTGAGGGGGCAGCGTTTAAGAATTCATACGGATGGCAACATTAACACCTTAGAAGTGTGCTGCGGCCTCCACATCCCACAGAAAGGCGTCGTATGAGATTGTGAAAAGAGTAAATTGCTGTAATGGGAAGGGGGGGGGGGGGGGGGTCTTCAACAAGCTGATTTTTTTTTTTTTTCTCCACCAGATGAAAGATTAAGTGCATGGATGTTTTCCAAAAATACCCACAATAATCGTGTGTTTGAGCTGCCTGTTTCTTGACTGTCAGCAAGCACAAAACACCCGGCCAAGACGGGTCTATTGAGCGTTTGTCGAAAACAAATGATGTGGGGGGAAAAAACAAAACAAAAAAATCTTGGTAATAATCACATCTCTTCCCATAATCCCTGGCATTCCCTGGCTCTGATGGTATGGCGCGTCTATTCACTCATATGTGAATGTGTGTGTGTGTGTGTGTGTGTGCATATGCTCGCTCGCACAGACTGCTGGGGGGCATGCTCACAACACACAAACACACAAGCACACGGAGGCATTTCCATGCAAATTGAAAAGAGAAGGGGTGACAGAAGAGCATGGCAGGCCCTGGGAGAAAAAGGCTGCCACAGAAGCGGGAGTCCTCGTGTGGAATCCTGCCACAAAAGAGCCCCGGATTAAACACACAATGGGAATGGGATGTGGGTTGAGGGGCGGGAGGGAGTGTGTGTGTGTGTGTGTGTGTGTGTGTGTGTGTGTGTGTGTGTGTGTGTGTGACTGTGAGCGAGAGAGGGAATGAGAAAGAGAGACATACAAAGTGACCCAACTCCTGCGTTGGCTTCCCTGCACTAGCGTTGCCACGTCAAAAGAAGAGACCCGGCGCTCGCTGGAGGCCGGTAACACCACTTCAGCTGGCAGAGCGGCAGAGCGGCTTGCCAGCACCTGTGACCAGGTACATACTGACTTCAGGCTCAAGCTGCTTGCTAAACGCAGTGTGGTGAAGTAAATGCAGAGTCACATCCGACGCCGATGCCAAAACCGTGCCGCTCGCTCTCTCCCAGCCTTCAAACTTGGCATTTCCCCACTTGTGGCCACGTACGGCAAACAGCAGCCTGCGCTGAATGCTGAGGCTGGGGGAGTTGCCGCAGGCATGCGGTGGGCACCTGAAAGCTTGTCGCTAAAGGTTTTGTGTCTGAGGTTTGGCTAACATGACACGTGGGTGCTGGAGTTTGAATGAGGGTGTGTGAGCACAGCTCGAGATGTTATCGCTGCTTACGTGGATGTACATTGGTGGTTTTGCTCTTATCGGGACTTGATGTTCACAGAGAAAGTGATATAAAAAAAAAAACCCTTTAAACTAACAGTCGAGCTTCTTTAAAGTAAGAAGGAAACATTACGTCAGGGATGGAGCCATGTTGTTTGGTTACAGGTAGAGATGAGAAGGGGTGAAGGAAGGATTGGTGCCAAGCTCCAATGCATGAGCTAATTAAGTGAAAGTCATTTATCATTTTAATTTGACTTTACTGCTATTTGGGTTTCAGATTAAGATTAAGATTTTAATTGCGATTCAGTTTAGGCAACACAGTCATTTAACTTTAAGCAGTACGGTTAGGTCTTAAGGAAAGTATGCAGCTCCTAGACAAATCAGTGTGTGTGTGTGTGTGTGTGTGTGCTCATGTACTCTTGTCCCACATCTATCACAATCTGTTCACACGGGCACGTTATGGCGACAAAAACCCGGTCCACACAAAGTCAAGCACCACATTTCAGTGTTACAAATTCCTATTTCTTTAGGTTAAGGTTTGGGGTTGGGTTAAAGGTACAGGAGCAATTAGGTTTGTGTGCACTGGTCATGATTGAGGAGTGAATTCATGTTAAAGGCAGAATAAAATAACCAGAGGTGTGTTTGTGTGTGTGCCCACGTTGCGACATACCTAGTGCATTGGCACGCGGGCTCTCACGGAGGACACACGTCCCCAGGTAGCCCTCCAGCTGGGAGGGTTGGCGCATGCCTACACAGTCGGATGGAGGGGCAGGGCACGCACATGCACACACACACAAACAGCATACAGCGGGAGTTGTGAGGAGAGAAACATAAGGTTAAGGCTTTCTACAGTCCTCCTCTCCCAGTGAGGCTGAGCAGAAACACAGTATTTAAAACAGCAGCATCACTAAGGCCACTCTGGCAGCTGCAGCAGCCCCGTTTTTGAGGAGAAGAAAACCAGAGAGAAAACAGTTATGACAGAAAATGTGTAGGAGTATGCAGGAGAATACACAAGTACAGCAGGTCTGAAGTAAATAATGTTCCCAGCGTATGTTGCCACTTTAACAGAAGAAAAAACATCAGATAAGATATGATCACAACACGCTATTTGCATGGAGGCTGTGAAAACATTTTGATATAATATCTCATCTGTCATCACGGCGAGCACTAGCACACTGGCAAAGAAAAAAGATTGTTCAACAGATTGTTAAAGCTAATATCTCAACATTACACTGCCTTATGAGCCCCGCAACAGAGTGGTGTTCTGCTTAATCAAAAGACATAAAAATATACAGGAATTCTATCTTCAGCGAAGGGGCTACTGGTATCATATAACCTCATTTCCTGGTGGGTCAAAGGGGATTTTTTTGAGATAATATAAAGCATGTGTTGTTAGAGGGTTGGTAAGAAAATCTAATTGAATTTCAGACTAGGCGGTGGCTGTGTCAAAGTCATCGCTGCCTTTTGTTCATGGAAAACTAAAGCGTTATGCTCGCTGGCAAACAAAAAAAAAAAAAAAAAAAACAGTCAGAGGCCTCAATTTGGCTCCTGCATTAGTTTTGGTTAAAGCAATAATGGATAAATCAGAGATAACGCTTTGTTCAAATGCAAAACAGTGTGGAGTGATCCTGAATTATTAGATAACAAGATAAAAATGTATTTCTGCTTCACGCAACGGCAGGAAGACAAAGAGACGGTTGGTTAGAGAACATATTGTAATGGCGACTGGTGTGTATGTGTGTGAATGTGTGTGTGTGTGCAAAGAGACAAAAGTGTGAGCGCCATACTTTGCGCCCCTCCGTTTTGCTTACCCATCATATCTTTTGTCTTCTTGAAATGTTTATACCAGCGCCCAAATTCCTGACACTTCGCCGCCGACACATTTGCATAGTAAGTGCTGTTCACAATGGAGGAAATCATACTCTGAAAGAGAGAGATTGATTGAGAGGGAGAGAGAACGAGGGAGAGACTTTAGATTCTCATTGTGGAAAATGCAGACATAATATTAAAGCTTGTGAAACATGCAGTAACACTGTAGCTTGTCAAAACAAATAAAAGATAGGGACACAGTAAAACCCAGCACTAAAAAAAAAAAAAGCAAATGAAAAGCATCATGCAGAAATTCTGGATCCCCTCTTCTAAAGGTAAAACAAATAAAATCAAACAAGGTTTTATCTGTTCTTTTTTATCAAATGCCGTTGAGTTTGTCTGAACATTTTTTTTTTTTTTTTTAAATTTCAGAGTGGGTAAATTAGAAGTTCAACTGAGTCTGTTGACATGACGAGCAGGCGGCAGGAAAGATGTGCACCTTCACAAAGAGCGACGATGGCGGCTCATTGAATATCAGCATCTGGGGAGCCGGCGATGTAAACAGATAAAACTCTGTTATTTCTCAGCTCTTTATTTATACAATCTGTTAAAGACAACAACTTCAAGCAGATCGCGGCCGCACTGAGCTTGTCGTTCTCCGACGCACGTGCGCCCCCGTCTCCCCCTTTACAGCCGACTCTTTGCCCCCTCTGCGTTTACTTCAGCCGCCCTCCTTCACCTCAGAAAAACAAAGAGGCAATATTTTTTTCCCTTCTAGTTTCATTAAAATGAATGTTTTTACACCTTGCCGGCCTGCGGGCAAATAGCGAGGTTGGTGCAGGAGAAATTGTTTTTGATTGTTATAAATATTCAAAAGAACCAAACCATCTGTTTTCAAATTACAGGTTTGCCATCTTTATCATTTCTTTATAATGTATGCGCTTGGAGGATGGCGGGGGAACCTTCTGGCAGAGCAGCATGGCGGCGTGAGCACAATGAACTGGTACAGGATGATTCTGGTTCTGTGGCTCCAGCTTTTCTGCACAAAAGGAGGGTAAAGGACAGCAGCTGCGGCGTCAGAAAGGTCCATCCAACTCTGAACTCATGACCTCTGAGTTAAAGCTGTAGGCACCTCCTGCCATGGCCTCACTCCAGTCTGAACATACCACAAACAACCAGAACACGGCAAACAAGCAAATGGAGGAAGAGAAAGAGGGTTCCTTCATCAGACTAGAGTCAGCTTTCAGCATTATTTCAGCTTGATGTGACAAAACATTCCTATTGGATGCCTGGAGCCAATGACACCACACAAGACTTTAGAAAAGCTCGAGTTCTCAAAGACAGTGACTGAGCTGGATGCAGAGTCTCAGTGCAACAGTATTAAAATGCAACTAAGAGGAAACAAAAGCAATTACATGTTGAGGAAAAGTTCATATATTCCGCTGTTCTTTCCATTTTAACAGAAGTCACGAACTAATCGTCAGCGCTCCTCATCGTGGACTCTCATCCCACCTGCTCGTACCAGGTAGAGTCACTGTGTCTGCACTTTGTCACATCCATTTAGCCGCTTCTTCTTTCAAAGTCAAATATAAGTGAGGCGAGAGTCACGCTGCACCCTGCAGACGGTTGTGAATTTGTGCCAGCCACACTGCGGTGCATCGTGCTGGCATGATGAAAAACAAGGAGGGTGAAGAGGCCTGCATTTGGACTGCATGGTATAACAGAGCAGTCTTTTATGGATGCGCTGAAAAGCCATCATTCAATGAAAACCCTGATGGAGTTCAGGTTAGGGTTAGGAAGTCAGATTTGGACCTTTTAATGGGTCATACATTTATGCATGAAGCAGCTGCTTCTTTTGGATTTATGCAATATTAGCATTAGTAAAGAGCAACTGCAAGTTCAACCGTCTTTGGTCCTAAAATGAATTCCTTATGACGCACAGAAGCCGGTGTAAATCAGAATGAACAGTATTGTGACAATGCTATGACAATTAGCCAAGCAGCAAACCACACATTCCAGTTTAACCTGGTTCCAGTAGCCAAGACAAAGCTCTGTCTGAAAACCATAAATTTAAAGTCAGAAGAATTCTGCTGTAAGTCGGCGGGATAATGAACTCCTCTCCTCCAGCCTGACATGTTTTATTTACAGTATATCTGGGCTAAGGCGGCTCCAGGCAACAAACAAGAGGCCTGCAGAAGACGGTGCGCCTTCTCTCTCTCTCTTCCCATCTTTCTATCTCTCTCGCTCCCTCTTTCTCCGCCATCTTTGACACAGATGTTCTAATAAACGCTCCTCATTAATCAGCCCTCTCCCTCAATACATCACTCTACCTCTCACAGGGGGCCCTGCGTGTGTGTGTGTGTGAACGAAACAATGCGCACACACACACCTATTCTCCCTCTCGCTCTCCCTGCCGCTCTGTCACACACACACGCATACGCACTAAGTGAAATCAAGCAGATAACCAGAGCCTCTGCTGCCACTGCGGTGCCAGCGGGAGGGCTGTGCTAGGGCTTGTCAACAGGTAGCATGGCTGTGTGTGTGTGTGTGCGCATGCCAGTGTGTGTGAGTGTGTGTGTGTGTGTGTGTGTGTGTGTGTGCATGAGCATGTGTGTGGACCCTTTAAGTGATAGCCATCTGCAGCACAGAGAGCTTATCAGCAAGACCAGGAAGTGGCACTGGGCTACTATCGGTCCCCAACATCTACTCCACTCCCCATCATGGGAGACAGGAAGAGAGAGAGAAGGAGTGTGTGTGTGTGTGTGTGTGTGTGTGCGTGTGTGTATGAGAATAGCGGTGCAGCAGGCAGGTACTGTAGGCACCCAGCTGCCAGCATTAGAGTGTGGTGCACACACTGGCAAATGCAAACACACACAAAGTACAACCCCTGCAGACAAACACACATGGCGCAGTTACACAAATGCACACGTGCAGATTAACACACATACACAATTAAATACATGCACACACGCATTCCGACTTAGCCTGCTGTCTTGATGGCTGATGCCCCGCGACAATTTAACACACACGCACAAATACACACACGCACACTGGCAACCAGGTTATGCCTATGGCAGCCAAGGTGGTGAAGACCTGCAAAGATGGCATTCTGATGACGATTTGCTGCTACGCAACGCAGCAGCTGGTGCATCAGGGGCCGCTCAGTGAGAGCGAGCAGGGGGTGGGCAAGAAGAGGTGGTGGCAATGGGAAAGAGTCGAGGGGGGGGGGTGTCTCGTTTGTTGCCATAGTTTCTGCGCACATGGGCAAGGGGGTTGCTAAGCTTGGTAGCAACCTGAGAAAAAACCATAAGCCCGATTAGCTGATTGAGGCAGAATCAAGAGAAGTTTTATTTTGGCGAGCTGAGCTGTGAATCCTTAAAGTGGCTTCATACGTGTGCAGGTCAGAATCAGCTCCTCCGGCGGAGCGACAATGACCATGAGTGAATGCATTTTCTCTCTCCGAGCTTCCTCGTGTCATTTGTAGGCCAAACACACAAAGCGCGACTCCCCACCACAAAAGAATGAAACTAAATGTTCGACAAGGCCCCAGACAAAAGCAGCATTTCACAAAATAACCCCCCACTGCCCTCCCTTCCCTGCTCTGCTCCCCCTCCTCCCCGTCTCTCTTCAGAGCTCTGTTCAGAGGTGAGCTAATTCTCTTTCACTCACTTGCTGCGATTCTCTCATCTGTTAACCTCTCTTTTCGGCCTGGGATTACGCAGCAGAATATCAAGGAAACACTAATCCTTACAAGGTGCCAATCTTCTCCTCCCTCCTGCGACGCCCCTTTCCCCTCCCACTCATTTCACTTTTTTTTTTTTTTTTTTTGGTCAACTCCAAAACCTCGGAGGGAGGCTGGCTTCTCACCTTCTCGTCAGACTACATGCAGGCGGCGACATCGCTAATCACAGGGCAGAGAATGGCGTGCATCGATGCAGCGTGGGGACAGCCCTCAGACGTGACAACCGGTCTACTGAACCAGCTGGGTTTAGGAGGAACAAGCCACCGCTCTATGGGTGTAGCAGGCCACATTAAACCCCACAGAGTAACAGATGTCAAACACCATCATGGCAGCCATGTTTGAACAAGGCAGATACAGATACATGTAGATCATCAGGGTATGAAGATGCTACATAGCAAAGCTGCCGGTTTCTCTTTAAATTACATTGAAAAACTGTTAGCATTTTGAAGTCTGCTGCCTTAAAAACAGACATGGCAAAAAAATAAATAGAATAATGTGCAGGCAAGATACAAAATAAATACAATAAATACAAAGGAAGTTTTTTTTAAATTAAAGCTTAGATTTGGCTCAAAAGCAATAAAAACAGGGTTTATATGTGATGTCTGTAGACGACATACTGAGTGTTTGTACGATGAAAAAAATCTGCCAGTACTAAAAACTGGTTTCACTTGTGTGGTTAAGCATTATTTTGATTTAAGCTATTTATTAGCAGAGATGCACAACAACAGAAGAAGAAGAGAACGACGAAACTACACTGGAAAGGAAGAAAGATAACACGTTTGCAGAGACTGAAGCCACAGAGAATCTGCAACGGCCGGCAAGATTTTGTGCATGACAGTAAACGCAAAGCCATTTAACGCCATTAAGATCTGAACTGAGGACAAACTCAGCCGTTCAAATACACACAAGAAAGGACGAGATTCAGTTCAAGATATTTACAGCACCTCCTTTCGCCCTCACTGGAAAGCTAAAACAATCTTCAGTTTAATTTGAGACTAGTGTGTATGTGAAAATAGCAAATGTGTGTCTGAGGAAGAGTGTGTATGCGTGTGTGTGGCTGTGTGTTTGATCCTCAGAGCTCGCGTGTGCTCTCTTCTGAGCCGTCTTCACATATGGACCGTAAACAGGGTGATTACCAGACCGGGCTGGGCTCCGCCTGAACGCCACCCAGGGACTCTTTACATCATCAGCGCACTGCTCATGCCCGGCTAAACACACAAACACACACACACTGAGAGCAGCCACTCACACACACACACACACACACACACACACGCATGCAGCGCAAATGAGGGTCTCCAGGTGACCATACGGTGGCCTAGGAGGAGAGCTGGCTGCACACTGAAGGCACCTACGCACAAGCTTGCATCTAAACACGAACACACGAAACGCAAATAACACTTTCACACGCACTTCCTGCGCGTTGATATACATTTCACAAACATACTCAGGCAAATACACACAGAAGCGCACACCCCTCGCACCGTAACACACACACACACACATTATCGGCGCCTGTGAGAGATATACTGCCATTTCATTCCATTCACTCCAGAGCTGCCTCCATGATATACTGACTACACCGCCTGTTAATACAATATCTGCACTGGTGCTTTCTATCAAACCTCCCAGCTGACAAAAAAAAAACAAAACACAGAATATAACACCTAACACGCGGGCGCACGTATCTCCGGCCCGATGCTATAAAATGTTGAGAATTAACTAAATGAGGAAAGGAACAAAAACATTCCAGATCGTTCTGGGTTCGGGCCAATGTTTATCTAACAATAGCCATACGTTCAACAACACCTCTGCTTTTTGGCTGCCATTGCATACAAGTCTGTGTGTGTGTGTGTGTGTGTGTGTGTGTGTCAGGGGCGTGAAAAGGAACAAAAAAAAAAAAAAATCATGCAAACAAATGACAATAGGCATTGATTTGGATTTTCTATGCCGATTCTCTTTCCCACTTGATCAAACTCAGGGCATTTGATAAGTAAAGGATAAAAGGCGGAGGTGATGGAGATAGGGGTGTTTGTTTTGTTGTGCAGTATGGTATTGGGGGGTGGGGCGTTAAACCCTTTTTTTTTTTTTTTTTTTTTTTTTTGGAATAAGCAGACTGGGCTTCAGCACCTGTGATAAGGGACATTCTTTAGCCAGAGAGCTCTGATTCATGTCTTTGAGTAACTCCTTGAGGGCGTTTCTTACTGTAGAGTGGCTCCATTGCTCAGGCGGCAGGTCCTCCAGCTTAGGACAACTGTGGAGAGAGAGAGAGAGGAGACATACGGGGGTGTGGGGTGGAGGGGGACAAGATAGGGAGGGGAAAGAGGGAGGGAAGGGGGAGATAGGGATGTAGAGGGAGAGGGAGGAGAGGGGGCGAGGGGAGAGCATGAGAAACAATTCAGATGGAGAAGAGACTGAGATATAAAGGAAAGCCAGCAGCCCTGATGGTATCTTGAATGAAACGATAAAACACACAAGCCACAAATTCAGCAACACAATATCAAAATTGTTTAATCTGACTGCAAGGGTTGGACGTTTCCCTGATATATGGAGCAAAGGGGTAATAACACCAATCTTTGAATCTGGAGATAAATTTGACCCAAACAACTACTGAGGCGACTGAGGGAAGTTATCCTGCAGCATCCCGCCTGCAACACTTCCTCCTCCGGCATCAGTTACTTCAAACACAGCCTGATCCTAACGAAGACTGAGACTGCTGAAGGGAACACGTATTACACACTTAAACAATGTATACAAGTGTAAATCATTTGCATTATTGATTCATTTTTGGGATTATTTTTCTATTATGCCAAGGTAACTCTTGAATAAAGACGACCGCAAGTTGCCAGAATGTCTTAAAACTGCTTGTTTTTGTCCAAACAACAACAACAACAATGTTAAATCAGAGAAAAGCAGCAAAGTCCTCACACATGACAAGCTCAAACTAGTGACTGCTGGGCATTTTAACTTATCAAACTGGTCAATACACTTTCTATCAATCCACTGATCGATGACTGTTTCGGCACTGCTCTGAATTGTCAATCTGGGTAACTTCGCCCAAAAACAGAGGCTTAAAACAGGGTTGCGATATTAGCCAAAGCCTGTTTAAAACATATATTGATGAATCGGCCAAATCTGTGGAACAATCAGATAGGCAGAGCGGTAGAGACAGAGCGAGGAAACCAGAGGGAAAGAGAGCCGAACACAAACGGGCTCCCGCTCTTTTTTCCTGCTGCAAGCGCCCCTCCAAGACAGACAGATTTCATTTGGCGCATCAAGCAGATGCATCTGGAGATTGCTCTGTCTCTCTCTCTCCCTCACTCCCGCTCTGCCTGCCTCACTCCCTCTCCCTCTTTCATATTCTCCCTCTCTCTCCCTCTTTCTCTCTCTCCTGATTGTTCTGATTAGTTAATTACTTTATACAACACATCTGCTGGATTGATGCATGAATTATACATCAGCTGCATGTGGCGACTATTATTTCGTGTTACTTCTACCTTCCTGGCTCGTTGTGCTCGGCAAAACAATTTAAGGTGTTACTGGCTAGATTTCTGCGGCAGTCAGGGCTGGGGGGGGAGATGAAGGGATGGGGGGGCGGGGAGAGAAAAGGGGGAAAAACAAATACAAAACAATAACAATACTGACAACAATATGCAGCAAAATCAAAATAGATTTATATATCAGATAGACTGGCTCTGGCGTTAGCTGGGTTGCGTGCCGCAGGGATTCGGCTCTACCTGAGGAACACTCTGATTTTGGGGTTTTGAAAATGAGAAATGTGTTTACGTGATGGGTGGGAGTAACTGAACTGATCACCAGTGAGAGCGCCCAGTTCGCTGTGGATGAACACTTCACGTGTGCGAGACATATGTTCGATGTGTTCCACGTTGCACGTGTCGCTGAATTACTTTTCGTTAAACCTGCCGTGACACCTCAGAAGTGAGAGAGATGAGAGATTGAGCGAGGGATGATGAGTGTACGAGTGCACAAGACACTGTGTGTGCGAGTGTGTCCATAAATCTGCCAGTCAGTGTGTTGGAAACATTACGAGCAAGGAGATAACACTGGAAGAGAAAAGGATGCGTGCAACGGTCGAGGCTAACATCTGCTTGTAAGAAAACACACAGCCTCACACGCGCACGCACACACACACACACACAAACAATGGATTTTCCAGAACACCTTAAACTGCTCCAGCAGCCAGAGAGCCTCTGGGGAGGAGGAAGTGAACAAGAGGAGGGAAGGAGGGAGAGGCAGAAAGGGGTAGTGGAGAAAGACAGCTATCCATGCATTCAGGGCGAGCACGCCGGAAATAAACACAACCTTCTGTATTCTGGCTGGTGGACGAGTTCACATCAGTGAGCGTGTGTGTGTGTGTGTGTGTGTGTGTGTGTGTGTGTGAGAGCACTTCGCTGGTGGAGGTGGGTGGTGGCAGAGGGGGGAGACAGAAGGAAGAGAGAGGAAGAGGCAGAGCGAGGTGGAAAAAGAGTAGGAACAGCAGCTGGCACAAGCCTCCACACCAGCGCCACCCGGCTGTTTGTGTGCGTGTGCGTGTGTGTGTGTGTGTGTGTGTGTGTGTGAGCACATATGAGCCCGTTTGCGTCCATGTCTATAAATGCTCGTGTGCTCGCGCTGTGTGTATAAATACAACGTAGCCTCACTCCTACAGAGTAGCATTTAGCATACAATATGGTGAGTGATGGCACAAGACAGCTAGCAGTGCGGCGTGAAAGAAGGTTTTAGCTTGTTAGTCTTCTTTATTAAATGTGATGTAGATGCAGAAGAAGCATATTTCACTTAAAATAGCCGGTGCAGCCAGCTGTATTTATGGAACTATTTCAGGTGAACAACCTTGTATTCATCTTCTGCAGAGTCATTTTTAGCCGTGAGCAGTCTCCAGTTGCCCACCACATTCTTTTTTCATGAAAAGAGCTAAAGCAGTGCTCGGTTCAAAAACTGCTGCTTTATTATCGCATATCGTTTTAGCAATCTCCGATGCAAACGTGCCACTGTTATCTGCACATCACTTAGCAGTTAAATACAGAGCAGCTACAGGAGATAAATCTACTTGATCACTCATCACAGTGTAAGCTAAACTGTTAGCATGGACTCAAGGGTGATTTTTGGTATCTGTGTTCCCATCGCTTAACGGTTAAATTGACAAATAAACTGGTCTCTGTGGTTCTTTAGCACCGTGAAATGAGGAAGTTTTCAGTATTCAAATGGGTTTTTCCCATTTCCTGGGAAAGGTCAGCCTGTTGTGTGTGAGTAATAATGCTATTCTCAGTATCAAACATGCAGAGGGCATCGGCTGATTGGCACCTGCCTCTGGGCATACAATACGTGCCGTGTGTGTGAGTGTTGGAGGAAAAGCTAGCAGGTAAAACAGGACCTCTATATGTATGAAAGCCAATACTAGTGTGCCGTGTGTGTGTGTGTGTGTGTGTGTGTGTTTCAGGTTATGACACTGCACTTGTGTGGGTGGTAGGCATGCAAAAAAAGTTGCATGATCTGCTTCCAGGATATACTGTCAAGGGAAACATGTCACGCCTGTGTGTGTGTGTGTGTGTGTGTGTGTGTGTGTGTGTGTGTGTGTGTGTGTGTGTGTGTGTTTCTTACCTGTGCAGCTGGATCTTAAGCGTGACCACGTGGTAGACGTCCTGCAGCATGTCAGCCACTGTGGCGTCCGGTGCGTCTGTCACGTATGACAGGGGGACGGGGTTCCACTTCCCCACCTGAATCATACCTGGATGATGCAACGTGCACACACATAAAAACATGAGTAAACGTGGACACGAGGGGATAATGTCACACAAAAGCACAACAACGGAGACGAGCACGAGCACAGAAAGAGCGCAAAGTTCACATCAGCACAAAGTTCACTTTAGCATCTTCGCTCGCACGCTCGGTTCATTTAAGGCACAGTGTGAACAAAGCCACTCCAGAGGCACTTTGGTGCCATAAACACTCTTCGTATACTTTATTTGTAGCTGAAATCACAATAATCACGTAAGAATTTTAAAAAAAGCTGCAGCCCACACAACAGGATGTAAGCGTATGGGAGAGGTGGACTTGGAAGAGTGTGTGTGTGTGTGTAAGTGTGATGGACAGGCTATAATAAAAGAGCATGCTAAGAGGCACCTTGAAACAGCCACCCTCGGCCTGCGTGTGCTCAAGTGCAATTAGCAGACCCTTTCCTCCACCTGCCCCTCCCACCTACTGAGTCACTGAGTGTATGTGTGTATAAATATATACAGTATGAGTGTGTGTGTGTGTGTGTGTGTGTGTGTGTGTGTGTGTGCGCGCGCACGCGCACTACTTGATTATATGCACAGTATGTGAATGTGCATAGAAACATTTCTGCGTTCAGACTTTGTGTGAATGAGCACACATCTGTGCGGGAATGTGTGTGTGTGTGTGTGTGTGTGTGTGTGTGTGTGTGTGTGTGTGTGTGTGTGTGTGTGTGACCCCTGAGAGCATCTCCTGTCTGGGATCAGTGTCAGGATGTGTTACTGTGGCCTCAGATCTGCTGGCGGCATGCTATAATGGTCACAGAGTGTGTGTAGCATGTGTGTGTGTGAGGCAGAAGTAACAGCAAGAAAACGCTGTAAAGACAAATTAATGAGCTTTAAGGAGATAAAGCGGGAAAACTAAGTCAGAACAGAGGGCAGACTGAAGAGGCAGTGAGTGGCAGCGGCGGTTACCTTTGGCCTGGGCCGCCGAGCTGTGGGAGTAGCCCAGCGACAGCAGCGCCATCTCGATGAGCTGGTTGAAGAGCATGTCCTTACGCACCAGGACGAACTCGGCGTGCTCCTCCTTGCTGTCGAAATCCATGGGATTCTCGTAGTGCTCGACCACGCAAAACACGGGCAGCATGTTGCCTGAGGGCACAGGGGCACAGTTAAGACCTGGAAGAGTTCCTCACATACAAACTTCTCAGGATTTTGTGTTTGTGGAGGCACGAGATTAGTATTTAACACCGATGATTAAGTTACACTGAGGGTGAGCGTCGAGGGATTATGAGTGAGTGAATAGATTGCTGCTGAGTGGAAGTTCTGGGCAGAAATTAACGAAGGGGTGAGTCTGGACCAGAAGGGGATTTTTCATCTTTTATAGGCCAATTTTGATCTAAACCCTCACCTCTTTGTCTCAGTGCCAAACTCTCACATCAACACAAGGAGTCAAATACTCCTAAGGTGCACAATGAGCTGCGCATTTTTACAAACTGAACGTGTTCTACCTTCTTTTGGCAGAACAAAGTCTCTTTACTGTCACCTAATTTCCACGATCCTCCTCCTCAGTTTGTCAAAGATGGTTTCTCCATCTGTAATCCTGCTTTAAGAAGCTTTTTTAATCAGCTCTTTGAGGATTTCTTAGGTTCATCTTCCAGGTTACAAGATGATGGCATGATATTACAGAGATGCAGCACTATGGGTTGTGTGAGTTTAATAATCAAATCTATATTTCGTAAGAAAGAGCGATCATCTTCGGCTCGCTGTGAACAAACACGGAGAGACACGAAAATCCTTCCGCTCAAATGTCTCCTCCTTTTGGCACAAGAAACTTTTTATTCACTATCAAGGATCTGGGCTCACATTCGCCTTCTTTCTGCCTGCCAACCCAAAATCATCTTCCCATGATGCAGCGCTGCAAATCCCGAGCCACCTCTGTGCCCTGAGGTTTACTAGTCTGTGTCAACAGTGGCTCTGCTTTTAGGTGGAATGAGCAATCCTTGTCCAAAGACTGCCGAATGTTCAAGGGAGCCACTGTGCAAATATCATCCGATATGCCATTTTTTCTAGAATAACATCCCTGAAATTTAAAAAAGTTTAAGGGCAGGGGGACAACTTGGCCTTTTGAAGTCTCCGCCTGAATGAAAACAACAGCAGAAATCCCTAATTTGATGAAGAAGGTATCTACAGCTCACTGTACACTGTTTATGAGGTGCCCTGATGCCCTACTTTCTGAGTCTGTCTCCACTGTACTGTCATCTGAACAAATTTCTGTACATTTATTGTCCTTGCCGATTAAAAAGATTCACATTCTAATATTTTCCAATCCCAGGCATTCCAGAAGATGCACACAGCTCTGGCAAAACAATCAATAAGCCGACAGATGCCAGGGAATGTGCTGAAAGAGCTGCTTTTCTCCTCCCCTGATTTTAATAGATAAAGATCTAACAATAAAGACTGCTGTGTAGGTTCATTTGGGGGATCAATACTGGCTTTGTTTCCAGGGAGCCCAGAGAGGGCTGCGGTAAATATTGTTTCGGGCTCGGACACAATGCCCACTGTGGGCCCTCTGCGAAGCCTCCGCCGCGGACCGCCCGCCTCCCTCGGCTGCTTCACCCTTTCCCCAGGAAGACACCAAAAAAATAAATAAAATAAACCGGTGAGAGGAGAGGGGAGGGCGACGAGGAGGCTTGGAGGAACAAACGTCGTAGGAGGCCAAGAGAAGCAGAGATGATGAAGGTGAAAAATTAGGCTCTCTCTGCTGGAGTGCGACACGTAGATTAAAGGAGCAAATAAGAGAAACGGCCCATCCGAGGACACTCACACAGCCACATTCCAAGAGTTCCTGAGTCCCTGTTGCCCAAAGAAAACCAAACCAGCCAAACAAACAAACAGACGAGCCGTAGCTGCCAAGTACTATTACAACTCCAAACCGGCAGGTTTTGAAACTCATTTCCAACCCACTAAAATAAAAAAAAGAAAAAAAAAAGAAAAAAGGAAAAAAAAAAACAACAAAAAAAACAAAAAACAAACCATAATCATAAAAAGGTTCATGTTTTGGATAGCTACGCCCGCCGCGTTTTTCACCAGACGACACCAGTTTTATTAAAAAGATATGTCATAATCTCAAAGTAAAGGCTCCCTTTAAACAGGAACGGCTCTTAAAGGACTGAAACTTTCCCTTAATAAGCAAACGTCGGAGCAGGAGGGCTGCGGTTGGTGAGAGGAGCTGTGACACAGCGCGATGCAGCACGACACGAATAACTCTCACAGCGCTCTATTAGCTATTGTCTGGGCAAATAAGTGGGAGTGTGTGCTGGGTGTGTGTGTGTGTGTGTGTGTGTGTGCTGAGATGACTAAAGATGCATTGTAAAAAGGTTTAAGAGTTTTGGAGAGCATGCGGGGGGCGGTGGTGGTGGGTGGAAGGTGGTGTGTATGTTTGTGGGAGGGGGGCTATTTAAACTGCACTTAAGTAGCTTTCCTCTATTTACACGTTTTATTCTTCTGTTACTCATGCAAAAAGTTAGTTCGACTATATGTTTCGAAATCAGTTTGCACAATGAAGGGCTGCAACTATTGTATAATTCCTTTATTGATTACTTAATCAGCTATTTGACAAATTATTTCATCTTTCAGTGCTAAATTAGGGCTGAAATTAATGATTATTCTCATTATTTTCTTGATTAACAGCCTATAAAATGTCAGAAAATTGGGAATAATGTTCATGGCAACTTCCCAAAGCTACAAGCGGCACATTTAAATTTACTCTTTTTGTCCCACTGGCAGTTTAAAATCTAAAATATTCAGTTTTCTGTCACATACAGACAAAGAAAAGCAGCAAATACTCACATCTGAGGAGCAAATGTTTGGTGTGTTTGCTTGGAAAATGAATTTTAGTGTCAAATTCATCCACTAATCACTTCAGCTCTGTCAAAAACAGAGAGAGATGCCGTCACATTGCCCAGAATCTAAAATAAAGTCTGACTGTTTTGTCCAATAACGAGTCCATTTAAAATCGGGAAATTGAGGAAATCGGCAAATCTTCGAATTTGAGGTGCTGAAAGCCGCAAATTCTTGGCATGTTTGCTCACTGGATGTCACACATTAAATCAAACTAAGTTCTTGTCGATCAACACACACACACACACACACACACACACACACACACTCCCTCTCCTTACCTCTCTTGTGGCAGGTCTTCAGCAGGTGGCTGGTGGGTTTGTACGGGACCCCTGCTAGCTTGGCCCCGGTGCTGCCCAGCCTGGCCCGGCCCAGGGGGCTGCCATTCTGCTCCAGCCGGGGCAGCTTGGCCGGCGGGGCCTTGGCCTCCGCCATGCTGTTGACCAGCTCCGAGTTCTCCTTGCCCAAACACGCCTCGCTGAGATGGTCCATCATTCTCAGCACCTCTGCTCACTATCACCTGGGGAGACAGACGGAATGATTCAGCCGTCAGCGGAGAAATGTGTGCGGCATAAAAGGATGAACAGCTGAAAGGTGAATCTTTCGTGTTGATGTCCCTGACATGTGAAGACGTGAGGGGACATTTTTATAGAGCAAAAAAATGTACTTTCAGTAACTGAAACCTCTGAGAACAGACCCATTACGGCAATAACTGTCAATTCTCCTCAGTTATGTCGACTCGGGCCACGGTGACGTTTTCGTGCCGCTGTAATGTTCCCATTTTTCAGCACATGTATTATGCATGGGTGTCCCGCTAGAGATTCCCATGCGAGAGGGGGCAAACAAGCCCCGGTTTTAGTGCAAACACATTAATTTGCTGGGAGATTCCACTTGAATGAATACAGTGCAGTTCAAGGAACAAGGTTCTGCCGCGGCGCACGCAGAGAAGGAAGACCGACGCAACTCGGTTTCTGACTCACTTGGTGTGGCTTCACATTCATGACGCAGCTCTGGAGGGAAAGGGAGGCGAAAGGCCGCAACGTCACTGTGCTGTGACAGACATGCACGCCATCGGTTACATGACTTTCCAGGTGTGAACTTTATTTTTGGATGATGCAAGAGCGGAGTGCAAGTGCAAGTTTGCAACAGTGGCTGCAGGAAAACTTCAAATCCAACAGTTGCTGACTCATGAGGACTCATCAAAAGTTAAGAACGATAAGATGAGGAAGGAAAGATGGAGTCTCTATGGCAGCTTTAACCACAGGTGCTTTAGGGCAAAGCCGCTGAGGCTGACGCAGGCAATTCATACAATATCTGAACTCTGGGTAAACTTTAAGCTCTGATCACTCATAATATAAAACATGCTCATTTATGAGGCTGCAATGGAAAAGTGATTACAGGTTGTTCTGCATGCAGGTTAACGCACGGTGCTGACGAACACAGACTGAAACGCTGCTGTCAAAGAGTGAAAAGTGCAAAAACAAACCACCCCCACGCAAAAACACCATGAACTCCACCATTCTCAACATGCAATGAGGCAACTAATTCCCTACAAATCAGGGGCCAAAGGAATCCAGACCCGGATGCAGTCCGGATCCAGGTCAGGATTTTTAAATGACCTTAAAACACAGAAACAGGAGCAATAGTTCAAATGGACACATTACCTCTAAAGGGGGAGTTAAGGGAGGACAAGTTGAGAGGAAAAAAAAAATCTTCCAAACCAACCTGAAACGCAGCACTTCAGCACTGGGGAGCATATAACACCACCCGGAAAACGCGTCTTCTTCAAGTTTGGCCAGGGTAGAAAAGAAAAAGAAAGAAACCCCCCCCCCCCCAAAACAACTCCTCTCCCGTTACCTCTCTCTACGTGTGCATGACAGCGAGCGGTTCTTTAAGAAGAAGAAAAAAAAAATCAGTGTTTAAAAAGACGCTTTCTCCTGCTCCTCTTCGCGGAGGTCTGACAGGCGGTGCGAAAAAACAACAGCCCGGGTCTGCGGGAGAGACGGCGAGGTCGAGATGGACCGCGATGGGCGAACATTGGTAAGCGGTAATGTGTCTGTGTGTGTGTGTGTGTCTGTGTGTGTGTGTGTGGTGTCCGCGTAGCCCTAACGGTAGCTAATTCCGTCCAACAGGAGGGCAAAAAAAAAAAAAAAAAAAAAAAAACGCCAACCGAAGCCGTTAGGACCGGCGACGTTTAGCACAAAGTGAGCGGTTAGCCGCGTCCGTCGCTTACAAGTGAAGGCGACTTCTGCTTTAGTTCGCACCACAACATCCAAATCGCTGTATCGGCGGACGGGCAGCGGTACGGCTCAGTTAGCCGTCGCCAGCACACAGCACAGCACCTCGGACACAGTTGTAACGATAACAACCGCCGCCGAGACCCAACGAACCCCTCGCTGTGAGGGACCAACGTACACAAAAAAATAGCTTAACGTCGGTTTAGCTAGTATGCGTTACTGTCTGTGGATGTGACTGCCGGCAGAGACTGAGAGAGAGAAATAAGGATAACCGACAGTGAGAGCTGGCTACCGAGGCGATGTGGAGACGATACGCGGACAGCCGGAACAGGTTCGCGGAATAAAACAAGGAGAGGGGGGTCAAAAAGTGCGGTTTACTTTCCGATGTCGAGCGTCAATACGGCTCGCTGCGGACGCGCAGGAGAGCCGCCGGCGGTAGTGAGAGTAGGAGGTGTCCTGTTGGTTGGGGATTGGCGTCCGGACGGAGCTCCTCTTTCTTTCTATCTCCCTCTCTGTCTCTCCCCCTCTCACTCCGTCTCTCCCTCTCTGTCCCCATTAAATTATTAGTTGTATTGACTCATCACTCCCCCCCTCTCCTCTCCTCGCTGCCGCCGCTGCTTGTGCCTTCCCTTTCTCCTCCTCATTTCAAATGGCGTGTGGAGGGGGTAAAAAAAAAAAAAAAAAAATAGAAAAAAAGAGAAGATAGGAGGGGTGTGTGTGTGTGTGAAATGTGTGTGTGGGGCTGGAGAGTGTGTGAGGAGGAGAAAAATAATCCCCTTAAAAAAAAAAAAAACGTGATTCCTCCGCACCTCAGGCCGAAAGTCCTGGCGGAGACAAATAAAGTGGAGAAAGTGGACAGGGAGAGAAACACACACACACACACATAAACACACATGCATGTACGCGCTGTCACACACACACGCGCGCGCACACACACACGAGAGACGAACGGTGGTGCGATTTCCGGCTGTGCGCGCAGGAATTTTTAATCAGCTTGATTAGAGTGAGGCGGTCCTGCATTTATTACCGGCTACACACAGATGCTCGCGCGCGCACGCAACACACACACACACACACACACACACACACACACACACACACACACACACACACACACACACCAGATACCTTAATTTATGATGTGTTTTTAATTTACTTTTCCACAATGCATTTTATTTGACAAAATATTTCCCGTTCAGTGATGAGCAGCAGCTGAGGCGACTGTTTGACCTCCAGGCAGCTGCATCACTGAGAACATCCCTGGAAACTAAAGGAAACCCCAAAAAAATGCATGTTTTTGCACATACAGGCACAATTTAAGTTTATCTCAAGGCTGCTTCTCCTGTAAACTGATCAAAGTTTGTTATAAATTTACTTCTTATTGTTTTTCTCTGAATTAATATCAGAAATCACAAACCCTTTAAATCATCATGTTCACTCTTAGACGCTGACTATGACACAAAAAGTAAATATCTGTATATTTAAGCAGGTATTTATTCATCCTTTGAAGTACTGTCAATAATGCAAAGTCTGAATTTTTAATATTTCTGACTTTAAAAAGTAGGAAGGCTCTTTTCTACTGAAGGTGGAGAGCTACGTCCTGTGTTGCAGCTTGAGTGAGAGGATTTCCCAGTCTAATATTGAGTCATTGCACTTTAAATAAAATGAATTTATTCTTGCATGATATAATCTTAAAACAAAGGGGAAAAAATGTGTTTTCAACAGGGTGGTTTTTGTTTCCTCTTTTATTGATTCATAATTTAGGTCAGTTTGTGTTGATGTGTGCTAGAAACAATCTTCATAAACTACAAATAAAAAGGTGAATATTGGTGATCTGTCTCACAGATGCACATATATCCTTGTCAGTAAACAAGAAGGAAAGTTGGCAGACATTTCCCATCTCAACATTTAGCTTTTGCACTGTCATTATTCTGCTATTATCTCACAAAATTTACCTCCATAGCAGGGTATGTCAAACATGATTACACCAAAATATTAGACAAGCTAATCTCTGTTGATATTGTCAACAAAACCCTGAACTGTCAAAGTGGAGGAAGAACTGAGAGGAGGAATGTTTAGAGGCTGGAGAGGCGCGCAATCTCTGCAAACAATAGCAAGCTGGAAGGTTTTCTCAAGTTGATGTGAGAGCTATTGTTATTATTTTGTAATTATTTCATGAACCTTTCCCCGCTGGCGGGCTCTGTTGCTCTGGAGCAAACGGCAAAAATATCAGACAAGGTAATCTCTGTTGATATTGTCAATAAAGGCCTGATATGGTGTTTGTCCCCAACCTTAAGGTGGCCTAATAATAACCGCTTCACTTTGACTTTATGAGCAAAGGCCTGACTAATATCTGGTGAACACACACACACACACACACACACACACACACACACACACACACATACACACAGGCGTAGCAATGCTGTCTGCTGGTGTGAGGTGTAGATGTATTTAGCACCCATTTCTTTAGGTCCTGTGAAGAGGCAGAGAGGTGTGTGTGTGTGTGTGAGGCAAAGTTCAGACCACACGGCTTTTTACACACATGTGAAACATAATAATACTGATAGCACATGAGTAGTACACAGGATGAAAGCAGTCGAAGGTGAGACCGAAGAAGTATTCATTCATTTATCACCACTGCGAAGCAGATGGAACATTAAGCTTTTTTTTTTTTTTTTTTTTCGTTTTAGAGGTACAGAACAGGCAGGGTGGGTCAGTGTGATCCGACTCGTCAGGCCAAAATCCACATCAAACGAAAAATGAACGAGCATGTATGTCCACATTGCATAAGAACAAAAACAGGAAACCAAGAGAAAACAGGAAACGTGTGCACCTATTGCGACGACAGAGCCAGGGGTTGAGAGCCGACCGTGGAGGTCAGGCGCATGAGAAGTGCTACAGAAAGCTACCTGCTTACTATTAAATCTTTGCAGGGCTCATAAACCCCCGCCCCCCCCCCACCCACCACTGTGTGGGACCATAAATACAGTAATGGTACATCCTCTCACACAAAGCTGTTGTTTCATAAACAATGCAACACCGCAGACGTGAGCTCCTCAGCTTAGCTTGACAGGAACCACAGTCAGGTGACGGCGACAGTCGAGAAAACTCTACGGAGTCAACATGAAGAAAATCACTCAGATTGAGAGGAGGTGTATGCAGCTCAGGTTTAGGGGAAAGACGGCCGGACTCCGTTTATAGGAAGGCTGGAACAGATCACAGAACCAATCACGGAAGAAGTGATGGTGTGTAGTGTCACTGTGCAGTGCAGCTACACCTCCCATTCAACCCCTGGTTGTGAAACCAAATCATTGTTCCTCCCACCCATGTGAGGTCAAAAGTTTGCTCTTTTCAGAACACATTTGTGTCCAGAAAGGCTGCATTAGGAATTCACCGCAGAAGGCCAGCAGAGAGGCTTTTAACGGAAAAATACAATATGAAACTCACCTTTCGAACCTGCGATGGAACAATGTCTTGTAATATTGACACCTAGTTAGCAGGAGGTGTAAGTTTTGAGGGGGTGGCTGCACTTTAAAAGGGTCCCACGGCTGTGGTTTTTCAACAGGAAATGGAGGAGTCGTTGAGACTGTTAGTGTGAGACCCCGACATGCTCGAATTCATGAGCAGAGGCTGCTGCACAGATTCAGTGATCAATTCTTATCTTAACCATTCTCGGGGTTTCAGCGAGCTGCCAGCAGTGTGTACTAAACACAGCTGCGGTGTGCAGTGTGGTTAAATGGCTCTGCTATGTGTCTGAATAAAGGACCCAAACTGTGGCGTAATTACTATATTTTCAGAGATTCATTCCAACATGAGATATTATTCAGCTTCTGAAAAATGTGACAGAGATTTGCACAAAGTCACTGAAGACATGAAAGTAAAATTGACAAATGAATCATGTTGAAGTTGCTGTCTATCTTGAGCTCTTTGCGACATGATAGGTAGGAGGATGAAATTGTCCTGAAAATCTGCTTTTTTTTAAGTCAGTTTTAAATAATAAGCCGAGAATATCAGGCAATAATGGCTGCGCTGCTCTTCAGAGAGTGTTTGTTTTTTTTTCCAGAAAGCGCCTGCTGTGGAGGTTCACTGGTGTCACTGTGTAACATGACGTGCACAGACAGGCTGCAGCCCCCCCCCCCCCACCCCCAAACGCCCCAAACCTTCTCCTCAGCAGATCACTTCGACCTGCGCGGCTCGGCTGCACAGCATTCTGCATGTTGACATGTTTTCCACGTTGACATGTTTTACACGATGTCGCTGCAGCTCCCGTCTCTCTCTCTGCTTTTTTTCCCTCCCTTGGCCGCAGTTAGCAGTGTTCGGAAAACAGGAGCGACGGTGAAAGCGAGCCATTGTCGGCAAATGCTCTTTTCTATCTGGCATGACGCAAGCAGCCGCAGTCATTTCCACTGTGATTGTCGGGCACCATCAGAGAGCATCGATAACCCCTGCCAGGCCTTGGCACCGCCAACAGGTGCCGGCACTGCCAGCTAGGTTGGCACCGACGTGGCTGTGAAAACCCTCTGACATCCAGAAGGGCACAGATTTGCACTGAATGCACCACTGAATCAACACTGCTGATTATCAATTAACATATACCGTTTTGTATCACACAGAATAGAGGGAAAAAATGGGTTTTGAAATACAGAAAGCCTGTTTAAAAATACTAGCTGTGTGCTGTTATAATCACGCGCTGAATGCAGATTTAGCTCTGTTCAAGGTGGGTTTTTACAAGCCTGTGTGGCTTTGTGTCGGGGAGATACAGCACGTGGTGCGCCATGCATGTGCACAAGTGGAATTGTTCAGGCAAGATTTTGTGCCTGTTGGCTGCATTTGTAAAGAAAAAAATGAAATACACGAGAAACATGACAGACTGGATGCTAAACAGCAACAAAGACACCTCATTTAAATGTCAGGAGTCATAGTATTACACCGCAGATACATTTCACCTGCACGCTGCGCGTATTACCACAGGTACTGCGTGTTTTTACCATAACACAGTTATCAAAACTATCACATCTGGCCTGCTGCTTTTTAAACCACATGTTTATGTCTCAGGAGGAATTAAATATTATGTCTATGTCTTTAAAAAGACACTAATAATCAGCACACAAAGGGGGAAAATATGAATAAGAAAATGTATCAGTGTTGGCTCAGCATCAAGAAGCGTCTTTATTTACTGTGTCAGGCGAAGCCGGCGCCATCACTTACTGTACGTAGGTGTTGTGATGTCTTCATGCTCGCCACTTGTGTTGCTTCTAATGGGCATTAATACGATTATTTGGATTACTAATACAAATTAGTCTGCGCATCCAGTCTGGGCGAACACAAACAGCACAGGGGGAAGCGCTGTCACCGGTTTGACTTTGAGCTCTTTCTGCAAGTGTCTGCCACAATAAAAACACACACATAAACATAATGGTATTATTAGAGGCTGCAAAGCTTTTTAATAATCCGTCGGGGGAACGTGTCAAAACACGCCCGCATCAGTGTGGGTGCGCAGATGAAACCCAGCGAGACAAGATGTCACGTACAGTGAAAAATGAAAGCCAGGGTGGTGTACAGTGGATGCCGAGCAGACGCAACAAGCAGTTAAATGAGTAGCAAACATGAAATCAGTCTCTTGTCTAAACAACGGCACTGAATAGATGCAGAAGGAGATTATTTTATGTTAACAATTACTGGTTTCATTAATTTTATTCTGAATGAATTCACACAAAAGGGGAGGATTTTGACTTTTGGCACACAGAGGTTGTTCAGGGCCGTTGGCGTTTGGCCGGACATCATGCGGACGAATGGGTTTCAAAATGTGTTACAGTCTCCAAACTAAACCAACAGAAGCACAACTAAAAGAAAATACGAGCTTTTCTGCAGGAATAAACACTATAGAAAGTGTAAGAAAATTAGCATGGCGTGTCATCGCTTCGGCGACACAGGTCTCACTTTGTTCTTTGTCTTCTCAGAAACGCAGTCGTTTGTTTGAGTGACACTTTTTTTTTTTAAATGACTGATCTCTGCACAACTGTTGCACAAAAACACATCAGGGTTCACTTCTGAGCAGAGTTCAGGGTTTACACTTACATGTCAGTCGCTTCAGTCTGCTCACGCAAGGGTTGATTGCGTCTCTCTAATGTCTCACCTCAGGAATCATGAAAAATCTGTTGTTACAAGGGGTGAGCACAGATAGACCAAATATTCCATAATGAACACATCCTCCAAATCAGATTAGTTTCATGTTTTCCATTAGCCTCTCATACAGCCGGCGTGGCTTTCAATTACTTGTGAAATAAGGTGATTTCTACGTTTTCATATGTCCGCGCTTCGGTGTGGGAGGAGGGAGAAAAGAGAGAAAGAAAGAACAAGGGGGTTGTAATGAACTGAGAGTCGACTCCTAAGTGCTTAATTGTTTTATAATCACATGAAGCCGACAGAAATAGAAGCGGAGCGAGTGGTCTCCACCTCAGGTCTGCTGACACCGAGGCCGAACGCCAGTTGGCCTCGGTGTGTCTGAGTGTCGCCGTGGAAAGAAAGCAAACATCGGGACTGTTTTTTTTCTTCTTCCTCAGTGATGCTTCAAAGACAGCCGCTCCACACCAGCCCCTTGTTAAACACGTCTCAGCTCTCGACACCCACCCTTTACCTATGTGGCGTTCACTGTACACAACTCCCACGCAGACGCACGCTTGCAGACACATCCGCTCGGTGGCGCCGCGCCGAACGAGGCCTCAGCCCTCAGGGCCGCGGCCTGAACCCTGACCCGGCGGTGGGTGTCATCCGGTCGACAGCGGCCGTAATTACCTCCAAGCCAGGTCAGCTCGGGCCTGCTCGGCCCTCACAGGGATCTGTTTTAAAGATTCAAAACTGCAGCCTTTGCTGAGAGGACCCTCCGCCGCCTTGTTTATCACTCCCCTCCCTCACGCGGCCTCTTTGCCTTTATCGAATTATAAAACCAGTTAGTCATAGAACAATCAACGGGCCTCCGAGGCAGGGCCGATCCTGAAGAAATGACTTTTCTGTCACCGCTCGCCGGACTCCGGTCGTCACATGACCGACTAATTAAACTCTAATTTCTGCCTCGTGGATTGCAACAAATAAACAATTAATAGATTGAGAAAGACAGGAGTGTTTGTGTGCATGTGGGAGGGACAAAGCGAGGCTGAAGATGGCTTTGTGGCACCGAGAGGACCGGCTGAAGGGGTGAGAAAGGTTCCCACATCCTGCTGGGTTTCTCCTGAGCTGGGGGGGGGGATGCGGTGAAGGGCACCTCAAGGGGAGTTCTTGGGAGTGTTAAAGAAATGAAGGCAGGTGATGGGATGGTGTTACTGGCCTCAGTGTGCGAGAAGTGACGCGACGCTGGGATGAAAGAAGCGACAGGATACGAGCATGTGGGGAAAACGGCTCTTAATATCGAGGCTTAGGCAGAAGTATTGAATGAGAGGTGCAGACTTAAGGATGTGCGTCTTTATCTACATATTTTTCTTTGCATATTTAATCCCTTGTCAAAGGATGCATCATCCAGCCACTGATGAACAAAACAGTTGATAAGACAAGGGTGTGTGTGTGTGTGTGTGTGTGTGTGTGAGAGAGGGAGAGAGAGAGAGAGAGAGAGAATACAGTATCTGTTGAAATTGTTTCATTGGAGTATGTGGGTGGGTATTAACAACCTGATCTTAGCAGGATGCGCTTTCCTCTAAATCGCTGTCTTTTTTTCCTCTGAACAAAGGATTCAGAAGAACCTACACAGATTGGATAAAGACAAGCATCGGAATAAAAGACAATGAGGTTTTTTCCTCTGGAGAATTTAAAAAAATAAATAAATTAAAAAAACATACATTGAGACCTGTAATAATGTGATTTGAATCGTGGAAACTTACATGTATATGCTCTCTTAAATGATATTTGCCATGGTAGCATGAAGCATGCGAAATAACACGAACAACAAAAACAATCCAACACAGGAGGGATGTCATTTTGTAAAAGCGTGACAAAACCGACTTGACGGACTTTGGGGTTTTTTTATCTCCCGGCGAGGACACGCCAACCCGTTCGACAAACGCGGCTGATTGTCAGGACCCAAAAACAATGTGACGCTTTTATCGCTAAGCCAAGGAATCTGGATCAACAGTATGCAAAGCATATGCCAGAATAAATGCAGTCAAACATGCTGGGACAACATAACCCCCCGACTCCCCCTCCCCCCCTTTTTTTCTTTTTTATAAAGAACTTTCCAGATAATGACAAAATGAGCTGTAACTCCCCGAATCACACACTAAGCACTCACCCAGGGTGGTATGTCTGTAACCGTCGGGAGGGGGGGGCTCTCTTACATTTTTGAGCCCTGGAATGCAGCGGTCCCTATTAACACACCAACCTTTTCTTTTTCCAAACTAGTTGCAACATGCCATCAAAAAAGAGAAAAAAACACTGGGAATCATTGTTATCTTTCTCTTCTATTAGCAATCATAACAGAGCTATTTCATACAGAGGAGGGACGGGGGGGGAGGCGAAGGGGTGGAATCCCCAAAGAGCCACACATTAAAAAACGAGACAGGCCTCTTATTTACTGGCGACAGTCTAATAAATACATTTGCTGGCAGCTAAACAGGTATTTACTCTGCTCCCTACCGCAGGTATAATTTCACTGTTTGCTGAGCTGTTATTTTGCTACAGCGATAATTATCGAGGTGGTAAAGAAAGACGATTAATGGTTTTAGCCGAGATATCAGTCTCAGCAAAGTGAGGCACAGCCCAGCTCTAAACTCCCAGCAAATACTCAGCGGTAGAGGTTTTAATAATCTGCATCTTTTGCTCAGATCTGCTGCAGCTGCTGCAGACGTACAGAGGTTTCTTTTTCAGTGTGGCGGCGACACTTTTCCCTGCACATTTTTATTTTCTTGTAAGCGACAGAAGCGATGGTTCAGAGCCGATTTCAGTTCGAAATCAGTGTCGAAGCGTTCTTGATATCATGTCAGAGCAGGCTGCTCAGCAAAGACAGAGAGAAAGAAATCAGGAGCTGTGCTCTCCAGCGGGCAGACTAATTGGTCTCTCGGGGTCAGAGGACAAACTTTGTCGTCCTCTCTCGCTCTCATCTGACAACCTGCTCTTCAGCCTCTGTTTGCCCGATTGAGAGTTCAGCACACCAGCAAGCAGCCGCTGTGTTGCTGCTCATCTCATCTGGTCTACGCTGGAGGGGTGTGAGGTTTAACCTGTGATGCACAGACCTGCTCGCCCCCGCCTGTCCTACGTGCAACCTGAAGTGGCTGCAAAGGTGTCACTGGGCTTTAAACGGAAAAGACAAGAGATCCCTTACTGTCAACATCACGAGCTGATTTCCTGCTATCCCACTACGATAGTACAGTAAATGCAGTGTGCACTGGTTTCGATTAGCTGTAATGAAAACAAAACTAACCTGAGTCTGAGTACAGCAAGGTTAAACCTGCAAGTTAGAAGAAGAAAGGTGGAAACACTGAGGTGTTTTCCCAGATCTCTTCCTAATTGTAAATCACAGGGTTATTGTAAGAACTGTGAGCACGGCAGAACACATTCAAAGGAATTAATTACACACTAATAAGCTGCGACAGATGTCTAGGCTTTACTGCTGGATCTGTGTGACCTGGCAGTCATAACGCAGCGCCGCCGCTGCCGCCGCCACCGTCCTCACACTCTGATTCTAATCATCCTGCCAAACAAGTTTAAGTGGAGAAATTTTGCCAGGCAGATCGACACTCTGCCGAGGATTTGTGTGCAAGCATTTTTTTGTGCCACTTTCACAACCACAAGCTGATATATATATATAAAAAAGGGAGGGGGGGTGCAATGAAGGCTGAGAGCTGAGGAGTAAAACCGAGAAGTTTTGTTTCAACTGCCGTTGAGGCTTTCATTTATCTGAGGACTTTTTACAAGAAGTGACACATGGCAGCCTGAGACAGGAAAAGGGCTGTGTGTCATTGCTGTCTAAGGTAGTGACCAGATAAGCCACAGCACCTTGAACTGCCACAGATCTGCAAAGATAAAAGGAGAAAACTCACCGGTGCTGTGCCGTAACCTGTTTTTTCCCATGCAGAGGTGCCACGCTTGACCTCATAATCGCATGTGAGCAAAGCACACAGCCTGGCAACAACAGCAAGACAATAAACAGCCGGTGACACTGAAGGCTGAAGATGCCATCAGGAGAATTTCCCTCACGTTATCTGATCAAATTTCTGATTTAATGCAAACTTCTTCATCAGATTCTGTTGTGATTTTCTTTGCACTCCAGCTTTTTTTTTAGTGTATCGCAGCCAAATTAACAAATAATCTTCATGACAGATAACTCCTACAGTACAAACTGTATCTGAGAGGAGTGTTTGTGCCGATATCTGTGCACAATAATCACAAATTTGAGAGCGAAAGCCTCTGGCCATGCCGCTGTGTGAAGCGTCAGCTATTTTCTAAAGGAGCAGAGAGCGAAACCTTTAAAAACCTGGAAACCACAGAGCACCAGAGCCCACGCAGTTTTTAAGATGGCAATATGTCTTCTCATAACTGCTCTCTGTCTCTCACAAACACACACACTTGAACACATCTGGCTGTACCTGAGATTACTTTAGCAGCACGGTAACAAAAGCCACAAGGCAGACCAAGCAGCGCTACTACAACAGTTCTGTATCATCACATCTATCTGACGGCCTCACACCAAGTCAGGTAGACAGAAAGCAATAAATTCATTAACTGTTTGCTTCCCTGTGAGTCTGTCACACCTTTTTTTATTCCTTTTTTTTTACCTTGCTGGAATCAGTGCAGTGTGTTTTTGAGAGTTGCACAAAGTGTTTCATGCTACAACAATAAAAGTGTTGAAGCAAGTTGACACGTAATTAAATATTAAGTATGTGGAGAGAATAAATGAACTGGCTCTAACGGCCTAATAAAAAGTAGTAAAAGTAGATGGGCAGTTGGGCAGCAACAGCTTCAGCATTTCTATTCAGACATGTCAGCGCTTTGATAACAACTGCGGTTTGTCAACACACACTTCATCATAATGCGTCAAAATGAAAGTAAAGGTTTGAATTACTAACCACAGTCCTGACAAACAAGATGCAAAAATGTACTTTTTAAGGCTCATAAGGAGAGAGGAAATTAAGAACTCTAAAGCAAACTTTGTTCACCACTCAGAGATCCCAGGTTCCTGAAAGCATCAGGTCAGGAGCAGCGGTGGCAGCATCACTTCTGGCTCCTCTGCCGCGCGCTGAATAAGTTGTTTAATGAATTAGAGGAGATGGATGTACTTCAGCCCGCCAGTATCACGAGTGCTGTGCTTATTCGTGCAGAAATGACAGGCCTGTTTCTGTACATTTCAAATGAAGATGGCGAAAAAAAAGTTCTGAATGCGTGTTTTTATATTTGGTACAATTGAGCATGTCATCCATATTCTGTATTTTTTTTTTTTTTTTATGAAATATTAATTCCTAGCAGCCACTTTTTTTGTCTGTGTGGGTTTTAAGTGATTTAGAGAATAGGTCTGCAAATTGCTTTTAATTCATTTAGAAGCGAGTCATTCATCCTTCTAAAACCAATGCGATGCACTTTATTTTTATGAGCCATGCAGTAAAATAAATGTGACCTAAAATATATGCAGGTAAAAAAAAAGAGGTATGTGACAGAGTGACAGCAAAGGCAGATGGCTGAGGAGAAACAGTGCAGGCTGCGCTGTGGGACCGTACCTTTAAAGTCAGCAGTCGCCCGACCTCTTGTTTTCCATCAAAAGTTGAACAACCTCTTGTCACTGCTCCACGGCGAGAGATCCAAAAATAGGCAACTGCTCTGTGGGAGGAAAAAACTGCTTTAAAAAGTCAAAAGTCCTATGGTCGAGGAGGGGGGAGTCGTCTCGCAGAAACCGCACAGGCGGAGGCTGAAGTTGGGGAGCGCACACGGCGGATGGAGCGCAGAAATGTGAGCAACCGTGCGCTGCGGGCTGCGGGGGTGAAGTAGAGGAGAGGAGAGTAGCGGCATGTGAGGAGGGCTGCTTTGAGAGGGTGGCAGGTAAACGAACCGCCCCTCCCCGTTTCTGATGCTCAAATCGATGATTTGCCAGCTGTGGCGCAGCTTGTCTCATTGCCCCACTTTGGTTTTTACAGCCGCTCCTCTCCGACGCGCTTTTCTCCGGGGACGCAGAGAGAGAGAGCGAGAGAGAGAGAGAGAGAGAGAGAGAGAGAGAGAGAGAGAGAGAGGGGGGGAGGGGGGAAGAAAGAGAGAGAGAGAGAGTCAGTGCCAGGAGAGCTCTCACACTCATTCATTTTCATATTTACACGCCACATGTTTGCATGTCAAGAAGAAGACGAAGAAGGGGGAAAAAGTCTGGTAAATAGTCGATTGAGCGCAGCGGCGCGCGTTTTGCTCCGTATAGAGTCAAAGCCTGTTGTTTTAACAGCGGAGGGCAACCTGCCAGCTTTCCTCCCCGCACACCTGAGCGGAATATGAAACCGCACAGCCCCGTATAGACTGCTATACATCAGATGCTCTCACCGGCATAAAGAGCTGTTTGTTTAATTTGTTTGAAAGCGTGAAAAAAAATTATAGTAAAAAAAATAAAAGTTTTCAAGAATAATTAAGTTTGAACAATGCTTGTTGAAAGAGAGGCCGATGCTGCAGTCTGTTCTCATGCTGCGTTTGCCGAAAGCTATTTTTTCCATTAATTTCTCCAATCTAAACAAGGCTTTTAGCAGGAAAATATTATTATTATGACTATTCGCCAGTGAACATTTTTAATGCATCGTCACTGAACCAGATTCACTTTTATTTCAGCAATTAGCTGTTGCTTTTTTTCCTGTTGCAACTTTAGTTAAACTCCGGCCGTCGCGCGCACACACTCACACACACATCCTCTCCATCATACTGAAAAATCATTTCGAGGGCCCATCCGAAAAATGAAAATAAAAATGTGGTTACAGGACACACCTTGGTCTGAATTTACGAGGAGAGCAGAAAGATTTTATTCTTATTTTTTCCTCTTCTTGGACATCTTTAAGAACACAGCCTGATGCAGAATCAGCCGAGGCGCACAGGACAGTGACAGATAACGGAGGACAAAAAACAAGAAGCTTTTATTTTCGCCCTCACGGTGTCTAAATGTATTTGTGCTGTTTTAATTGATTTTCAGCTGTGGATGTGTTAGCTGCTGTGTGAAAGGTACAGAATATAAGTCGCTGTTTTTCCTGTCAAAGTCTGAAATTAGACGGGGAAAATCTCGACTTTCAGAGAATAAATTAAATTAAATAGTCTTAATGAAGAACATATTACTGTCTCTCCATGGTGATACCTGTTATTACTCCTCCACATGTTGAAGGCTTCGTTAATGTTTCCCACAATAGATGCTCAAAACTGAAAAAATAGGAAATAATTCATGCATGAATGAACATTTCTCCTTCACTCATTGTTTGATTTTGTCATGTCTGTGTCCATTGTGTGTGTGTGTGTGTGTGTGTGTGTGTGTGTGTGTGTGTGTGTGTGTGTGTGTGTGAGCAGCTCCTACACACGCGTTAATGTGTGAGCCTATAATGTGAGCGTGTGTGTAGTGTGTGCGTCGCTTATTGTGGTTTGATTGCACATTTTTATTTGTGTCATGTGCGTGTGTGTGTGTGTGTGTTTGCATTTGCGCGCGCCCTTGCACGCACTTACACTCGTTTGTTGCCTGCGTGTGTGCCTTTGCATGTGTGCGTGCTTGTGCACGTGTGTGTGCGCGAGCGCGTGCACGAAGTGATTGACAGTTTGCATCTGCACACAGGCTAACTGCTCTGCACTAGCAGGTGTGCAGGAGCCCACAGGTAATGCAGCTGTTTACTTGCAATATGAATGTGTTTCTCTTACCGGGTTTAGCTAAATAACACACTGATCCATTTACATTTACACTTAATTTACATCCCGGTTCAAAATAGAATTAGTGGAGGAAAAAAAGAGCTAAAAGAAGCCGAAACAAGACAGCAGAAGGTGAGAGCTGAAGGAAATGAAATCACAAAAACGATTCTGATTGTGTGCATTGAGTTTATTTATCAGAGAAGATACAGAAGGACCAGGGCTCTTATTGTAAGCTGATACTTACAAATACTTCTCAGAAAAGTTCATTTGTTGTGGTTTTGGGACTCCACAAAAGTTTCATTATGAAGCATCTGAGATCTGCGTTAAAAAAAAAAAAAAAAATCACACTCACAAACACACAATCTCTGCATATGATTCACACCAGCTCTCTCCTGGGAGATTGAATGGGAACTGAAAAGTTCCAGTAAAGAGATTCAAATTTGCTTTCTGCATAATTATAAATTCATGCTAAGTTAGGGATGTTTTCATCATTACAGACAACAGCTGGTGATTTCTATGCAGCCTGTGTTTTATCCAAAAATTCATGTTGCTGCCTCCGAAGCCCACATGTGCTGCAGTTGTCACTTCGACCACAAGGGGGACCGGTGAGTCAAATCTTAACGAGGAGGGTAGAGTGAGAGAAAAGGAGGGCAGCCAGTGATGACCCCTCTCTGTAAGACACTTTCTATACTTTTTAACATGTTGTCATCCGGCTGGTTGTGCCAATATCTCTGATTCTCTTGATTGAGAAGCGGCGAGCCCTGACCTCTGCGTTCAAACACGGAGAAGATTATTGATGCAGCGTGTGAGAGCTGTGGATGAGTTCCAGGACGTTAATGCAAATGGATAATGTGCATCTATCTCGCTGAAGCATAAAGAGGGCACATGTAAAGCACAAAAAAAAAGGGAAGACCCAAATGTGTGTGAAGTGTAAACAAATCAAAGCAGACCTTGAGCTGAGACGTTTCTGTCGTCTGCACTTTTTTTTTTCCCCTCTGAAAACAATAAACAGCAGTTGGAAAATTACAAGGGTTATACACCCCAGAATTAATCTTTCCAACCCATAACTAAACCGAGAGACACTGTTGCCTCTCCATCAAGTGGGTATATTTTAATTACAGGCTATTGACTACTGAAAGTAATTTGTCTCAGAAAGATGCCCAAGAGCTAAAAGACAGACGTCTCGTCTAAATCTGGAATGCTCAGCCACTTTTTTTTTGCTCTGGTTTTGTGGTTAGCCTTTGCAACTTTCTTCAGCAGCTCTTTTATAACTGCTCACCTTTTAAAGATTAACAAGGATTCCTGAGGAGGCGAACACTTGTCTCCTGGCTTTATCCCGGGTAAGCGCTGGATTTTCAGATTTTTCCTCCTCTGATCACCTCAGCAGAAATTGAATTGTGGATTTCTCTGCCTCGTCCCCTCCCTCGCTTCGTTATTCAGCACCCCTCTGAAGAGTTGAAACGGAAGTATTCCACAGGCTCACCTCTCAAATGAAACACTATTAATCCTCATTTGCTTGCTGCCAAGGAGGACAGTGGAGATGAGAGCCAATCAGAACAATAAAAGCTGACCCGCAGCAGCGCCTTCAAAGTGCACACGCCTCCAGATGTTAATGGAATGTCAGTCAGCTGGGCGAAAGAAAACAGCCCAGAAGTATAATTACTGTCTGGTGTTAAGTCTCCCATCAGCTGTGGCAGCTTAATGTCACTTAGTACATTACTGCATGTGGAGAGCGTCAGCTGAACGCGGGTGGCAGTTGCCCAGATGTCAGAGGACACTGTGAGGGCAAAGTTGGATTCCTTCATCAGATCTGCTGATGTACATCTGAAAGCCACTGGCCGGGGATCGCCTGTCAGTCAAACCCAGGGGGGCCGTACCGTGATGCCGGTTCCTGCTCACCAGCCCGTCCTTGAAACCAACCTTCTTATGCCCGGATTACCTTCAGATTCTTACCTCCTGAACACAAACACGTCCTGTGATCAGGTGGATCAACAGGGATCACTTTTTAAGCCCGCTGGATCTGAGCGTTTGGCGGAACCTGCTTGTGAATTTGTGTCACATGGTGATAAATTAAAGAAATTAAGAAAGTCGTGACAGGATTTTAATTCTGATGATATGTATTAAGTGTTGCATTAGTGGGCCACAGCGGTAGCCCTCAAATTTAATTTTAATTGTTTTTACTTGGTTGGTTAGTTCTTAGGCAGTAATTCTTCCTTCTTAATGTAATGATTTCTCTCAAGCACAGACCTCGTACTCAGGATCTTTGCCCATCAAGTCCTCCAAATTAAATCACAAATACCTAATATATATAATCCTCACACCTAAATGACTGAAGAGGTGGATTACCAAAGACTCCCAAAACAGCATTTATCACCTATCAGCACACACTTGACTTCCTCCTTTGCTCCTGTCAGTCAAGTACTACAACCACTAGGGGGCATCGTCATTTCAACGCAAACATGCGTCATTTTGGGACGCTTGCTGTCGTTCTTCTCGGGCCGTTCCCTGCCACTCTCACAAATGTCCGTTTTTGGCACGTGTCTGCGCGTTCGGACATGGTTGCCGTTGCTTTAATGAAAGTTCTCGTCTTCTTTACGTTATTTCAAAGCGGCAGCATTTTTGACGGCCATCCTTCGGCTGTCTTAGAGAACAGAAATCCATTTTATTAAACATACTGAAACAATCCAGACCGACTCTGAGAGACAGAGTGACATAGACTCATTACAGGATCTCCCACATTTTATGAGTTGTTTTTTTTCTCGTGGATGCTAAGTGAAGCGTAATTTCCGACAACAGTCATTTTAAACCACTCAAATATCCCACTGTGTGAATGGTGTGAACTTATTAACAATGAACCACCGGTCCAGTTTCACTATGAGCTTTCTGGTGTCACTGTGGGCACATTGAGCTACAGTGAGCAGGGAAAATGGATATATCAAAAAAAAAAATAAAACCAGTGCTGCTTGGTTGGTTGACTGCGTGGACGCTTCGGTCGTGCTCGCGTGCTGCAGACGTCACGTGTGAATTCCCAGCTCATTTCAAACAAACTGCCTCTGATGCAGCCTGAAATGTACAATTGTAAGTGTGCAATGGAGCAATCAGACAGCAGGTATCCAGAACTGCAGAGCTGACTTCATGAGGATGCAACTGTTGAATTACTGAGCAGACTTTCTTTACATGTGAACATCACAGATTATTTCATTTAAAGGGTGTATGAGGTACTTATCTGTAGTCAGTGTATTACCGACAGTAGATGGTGGCTGGCACTCGTCCAGTTTGGACGGAGTCAGCAGCAAAATGTATTTTAGCCAGCGGAAAAATCAATATCAGTTTAAGTGTACGCCATATTCAGAACATTTTCAGAGCTTTACCGTGCTGTCAGACAGCCCTTTCCTTTGGCACTACAGTTTCTCAACTGCAGAACGTCTGTATTCCTACATTTAAGTGTAACTTTGAGCTGCAGATCAGCTGTTTGGATCAGACTTTCAGTGGCTTATCGAACAGACGACAAATACAAGAAAATAAAAATGAGTGATTATGACAGCAACCGTGAAACACGACTCAGTGTGGAGACAAGAGGATGAACCACAGTGTGCAGAGGAAGAACTTTTACAGTTGGAGACTAAAAAGAAAGAGAGAGGAAGCTTCTGTTGAAACTGGAAACTGGAGCTTTTCTGTGCTGGTTGTTTGGTAAGTCGTTTCAGTTATTTGTGGGCATTCAGTGCAGCAGTGTTCTTCAGCGAGTGCCTCACTTTATTTGATGCAGCTGTCTCAGTCTTGCACATGGAGCATTAAGGTCTACAATCAGTGCAACAAGCCACAGCTGTCGAAGGCCAAATGAACACAATGTGGTGACCAGACTGATCTCACAGGAGCACTTTCGTACCACACAGTTACACTTACTTGCACTGTTGTACTCACGCGTAGGAATACGGAAGTTCTACAGTTTCAGAAAATGTAGTGTCAAATAAAGTCTCTCAAGGTGAAGCGCGGAAAATTCTAGATATAGCCTACACGTCAGCTGATGTTGATTTTTTAGGTCAGCCTTCTTTCAGGGGGCTACTGCTGACCCTGTCTTGCTTAGCTTACTGTACTCCTGCTGCTTCTCTAAACTGGGGCATGCCGACCGCCATCTGCTGTAGGTAATACACAAACTATGCACAGGTAACCCCACTTCAAAAAAGTCCAGACTACCCCTTTAAGGGAGATGCTACATGCATGCAAAAGACATTAAACTCTCTGATTTTCTGTCATGGCAGTTCATTGCAAAGTCAAGTGATGCTACAAAGAGAAGTTCTTCTTAGACGTTCCACTGACATCCATCCTTTCCACAGTGTTTAACCTTCAGTATTTAACCTCCAGCTTATTTGTGTCAGGCTTGCAAACATGGTTGGATGTCGGGCACGTCAGCCAGTACAGAGCCATGGGAGCCAGAGCGATACCAGGCCTCTGTGTTTGACATGCATCTCAATGCAGCGCCACCGTCACAGTGAGACACCCTATCTCCTGGAGAGTCTATTAGCTGTGCTTAATTAAACAAATGTGATTAGACTGATCCAAACTCACACAACTGAATCCTCGGTAAGGAGTCAGCCATGAGACGCGGCTGCGGAGAGAAAGTCGAGTCACGCATGGCTTGGCTTTATTAATAGCGCCTATTACACACTAACACACACCTCGCGAGCTGCAGAGTTAACATGTGAGTAATATGTGCGGGAGGCGTCATTTCAAGTCCACTTCTGAAGTTTGTCAATCACAGTTTAGTCCTAACTGTCAAGAGAAAATGAAGCTCGATGTGTCAGGACAAAGGTGAAGACTAATAACAGATTGATTACTGGTTATTTAGTGTGAGATATGTGGGTGGGATTTAGCTATGGCTGTCAGTTGTAACCAGGTGGAAGGCAACAGGGAAATTCTCACTAACTTGTAAAAGATGAATCACTGACAGAGACAGAGAGATGAGAGAGAAACCAAAGTAACTCCGTGTGCTAATATTTCAGGGGGATTTTAACTCTGAGTCATTTCAATTCACCATAAAGTGTAAACGCTTTCTGTCAAAAAAATATAACTTGCCACTCAGAAGTACTTAGCTGAGGAAACAAGTAGCAGAAAGATGCAGAATCTCTGAAACTCAGTTAAAATGTGAACTTCCTCTGCCCTCTGCGTCTCCTGAGTCTGATTGTGCACTCATTACTCAATCACAGGCAACATAGACATCCAGGGCAGTGCTGTTTAAAACAATGGTCTGTCTTTGTCTGAGTGAACTGAGGGGCTCTGATGAGCCACTGCAGGTAATATGGCTCCAATATGTCATTGGGTCAATGCCAATTCAAACTAATGAGGCCTTCATTAGTTTCTTAAAGAGTTCACTGAGTTTGTTTCGTTTAAGTTATCGATTCAAACTTTCCTCTTTGCATGAAAATAGCTGAGTCCTGTTATTTTTCCACAATATAAACAGGCTTTTGCATGTCATTCAGTTTTCTTCCAGGTTCTTCTATGATCTACATGCAGTCATTAAAAACTGGACTTTTATTTCATTTCATTTCCGCATTTTGTTTATTCGTTTAATTGTTTGGCCAAGCATCTGTTGTACAATGACTCTTCACTCAAAGACCTTGCAGTATGTATCCCAGAATAAATTAAAGTATTTTCAGTCAATTTACTAAACTCCTCCCTCAAATGGTGATTGTCCAATCACAGCTTAGCAACTGCAACTAGGCACACCTGGCAGTCAGGCCTTGGATTTTTCCCTGTGCTGAATCAGTGTCCACTGGGCTATAGTACAACATACAAAGAGTATCAAACAGTGTGTTTGTCTGCTCTAATATAAGATGCTAACGTTAGCACGCCCAGCTGACTAGCGCACTACTTACTTAAGGAGCGTAACAATAAAGCCCTGTTCAAGATCAGCATGTTCCCTGCGTGGCAGCAAAGATGATGCAAGAGTTTAAGATAATATTTATTTGGTCTAGGAAGGTTTATGTAATGAGCCCACTTCTCCACCAAACACTTTCAGTATAGTACCCTTGAAACCCATGGCTACATGAACTTAAACCAACAACAACAAACCAAACATATCATCTAAAAGACCATGTGTGAGCAGAGATTAAGAGCGACTGTTTCGCACCATCGTCACCAAAAGAAATATCTGACAGATTTTATAAAGCCACACATCTTTCAAATAATCTGACACTAAAATTAAATGTTTCAAACATTCAAATCTAGAGAAAATTAACTTTGATCTATGCTCACTCCATATGTGGAGATCTGAGTAGCAAAACAGCAAAACACTAAATTTGTACTGTAGCCAGCAACAGTCCATTGGTAATGAGTTAGTGTTAAAAACGCCCATTTCCAGGAATGTGTCATCTTTTGTTACAGAGCATCTTTGGTTTAGCTAAACTTGCTATATTAGTCATATCACACTAACCATCTCTGCTATCTTAAGTTAGAAATGGCTCTATCTGACTACATGATGAGATTAGAATAGGTGGATAGCAGCAACATGCAGAGCATCGTACCAGTTTGCTGACAGGAAGTCGCTGGTAGCCTCAGCTGCAGTGATGATCACGTGATGGTGTGAATGCTGTTTCAGAGGTTTTTACACCCTGATGAGAACAAATATGTGAAGGGATGGTTCAGCACAGATGGCTCTAAAATGATGAGTCAAAGATATTAATATCAGCTTCATTATACGTCTTCAGAAACCCATACTGGTCAAACCACAACAAAAAGGACCCCAATGCCAGAGCTCCTTCAACGGCCTGCCCACCTCTCTGACCCATAAAAATGTCAGGTGGGGCACCTTTGCATTCAAATGTGCACATTTCGGCCAAATATCCAAGAAGTTGGCAAAAGAAAACATGAGCGAGGGAAAGAAAAAGACATTTTCCACAGCTGATATGACTAACATGACAAAGCTCAGACAAAGAATCTAAATATTTTGATTCTGTTTGGTAGAAATACCTGAAGACGTGTTGCAGAGATGGAAATCTTTACATTACTCTGCTGCTGGCTGTCATTTCTGTCCAAACTGGAGCAGATTAAGCGATTTCTCCTCCAACGAAGAAGCAAGACGGAGGGATGGAAGATATATTTACGCTACTTTGTTTTGTGTACCATGTCACGGTATCCCACATAATTATATAGGGCAGGTAGGCATGATGTAACCATGGCAACATCTGTAGGCACTAGGGCACACCTGTGTCGGAGTGAAAGGAAGTGTGTGTGTGTGTGTGTGTGTGTGTGTGTGTGTGTGTGTGTGTGTGTGTGTGTGTGTGTGTGTGTTTGACGGAGTGTGTGGACTCAACGTCTTTGCGAACACAGTCGAAGTTTCAGCTTCACTGGAGATGTCAAAACACTGAAGCGCAGCATTAAGACTCTGATTCAATTAACTTTAGTCCAAGTAAGAGATACTTTAAAGGCACAGCAGTGTTAAACTGCTGTGTGATGAATGTTAAGTACACAGCTGTTGTTGCTCCGTGTACACTATGTTTGCAGGAGAGGTTTGAATTAACTAATTCTTTCTAATGTATGTTGACTACATAATCACGGACACAGGGAACACATAGCGTTGTTATGCAGCTTCAGTTAGGGAGGGAGGGAGTCTGCAGAAATGAATTTTAGGAAAATGTATGTTCTTTATGAGAAAGTAGTATAAATAAACATGTTAACTAGAATTTCATGTCACTTAATCAACCTTGATTTTATACGTTTACTCCATGTGAGAACATTTAAAGTGGAAAGTTTGCTCACATTATCAGTATTAACTTTGGTAAAAGTCTCTCTCCAGTTGTTTTCATTAACATGGAGCATAGAGGCTCCTTGTGTCTATCTTTTAACGGGGCTATATCTGTACTAAACCATTTATCCAGGCCTGCAATGCCATTTTGTAGTGGTGCATCCATCACATCACCATTAAGAATTGGAATGCCTTTAAGCCTCTTATGCACATTTCCCTTTTAGCCACCATGGCTTTTTTGATACCACTGCAACCAGAGGAATCTCTAATTCTGCATACATTTTTTAGCAAAGCTTGGCTAACCTAATTGTGTTCTTAATGTCTGTTGCTGTACAAGGAAAGACACAGCAGGTCTGGTGAGTTTAAGACTTTATGGTAATTCATTGTTTGGTGACTAAGTTATGATGACACCTATGCATGATTCGAGAGTGCAATTTAATGCACACTGTTGCAGCTTTTTTAATTCTGTTACCGAAGCTGTGAACAAAGCGTGCTATAACATTGAGCTCCACTGAATGTGACTGGATCAGGTGGAACAAATGCTAAAAATGTAACCGCTGGGCCGATTACCAGATTAAAAACAACAATGTAAGTCAATGCATCAGAGTGGTGGATGTGTGTTCAACCATGTCTGACCCTGAATCAGTGATGAGCACTGGGTCAGTTCACCCAATTTACACTTATTATCTGTGGCTGTCACCCCAAAACAATGGACGTCAATGGGATTTTTAGCATTTTTCAGAGTTTTGATTCAAAATACTCGTTCCTGAAGAAATTCATTCACCTCTATGATACTGAGGCAGAGGCGGGAATCTCAGAAACATACATCTCAAAATGTGAGCAACTTAAACCGAAACCATGTGGCTGCTGCAAGAGTTAAAGGACCACTCCAACAATTTATTATTGCACTTCCTTAAAGTTGGGTGACTTACAAGAGAATGAAAAAACATTAAAAGAATGGTCAAAATGCAGATGCAGGAAAGATTTTTCGATTTTAAGTCTGTAATTTGGGCCAAACTCCATTAAAGCTTCATCCTGCATTTCCCATAATGCAACTAAGAAGTATCTTTCATCACACACTTCCCGCCTGGTAGTTGCCTGCGTCTTTAAAACTGTATCCTCCTGTTTGCAACATAGGCTTTCTCGAAAAGTCTGTAAAAGTGCATGTTTTGTTTTTGATTTGGGTGAACTGACCCTTTGACACTGCTGAGAGAAATTCAGCTGATTTTAAGAAAGTCTACCAAAAAGTCTGAGCCCAGTCGGGTGATTCGTTTTAGTGCACATGGAGGCACCGCTTCATTCTTTAGTGTGCATGGAAGTGTCCCCGGATCATCCGTCAATCCTGAGACATCTCCATACGCCGCGATGCATCACTTCATTTCTAACAATCACTCACACAGTAAACCTCTAATCCAGCTCGCACTCTCGAGTTGCCTTTGACAGCAGCTTAGCCACCCTGCCATCCAGCATAACACTGCGGGTGTGGAGAAGCCCTCAGGGGTGAGATATCCTCCACCCTCCCTCCACCTCCTCCTCGATTGCCCCTGGTGACAGTGACAGAAGTCTGTAATTGCCACCTCGTCAGACGGCTTCATTAAGACGAGCATTGTCTGCGCAGCTGAACGGCGGTGGATGGGGAAGAGAGGAGCGCGAGCCGAGGAGAGGAGAGAGCCCACAATGCAATTACTGCATCGCCGTGACAGGTGGGGCCTCCAATCCTCTGCGTCGATGGGGCCCTGATGCATGTTGTGGAGCCACGGTGGGCCCGCATCATTTTTCACCCCCTCCCCGTCATTAGTTGGTAATGATTGGATTATTTTGCAGATGAATCGTGGTATATGTCTTTCTCACAAACATTTCCTGACCGTATTAATCAAAACCATCAAGGCAGTGCAGTCAGAGCGAATTAAAAAAACAACATGTCTCGATTAAAAATTACTACAATCCTTCATCAGTGTGCCGTTAACCCTTGGTGTGTGGCGTCTTTTATAAATGTGTCTGACATTATGACAGTCGTTATGAATGATAAAACCCAGATTATTGATAGATTATTCATATCACTTGGAAAGAGCAGAATCACTCATACAGCAACAAAGACACAAACAAAGGATGTCGTCACATTTCTGTGCAGCAGTTCTGGGATTTTTCTTCATACTGGACAAATCTCTCATTCTCACGTTCTATAGCACACAATTTAATTTCGTTAGTTTAATTCAGTGATAACGCTCAGTGCCAGTGCAGGAAGTAGCGTGCCATTCATGCAGCAGGTAGACTCTCAATGGACCACTGTGACCTGCAAGGCGAATCTTTGCAAACCACTAACGGCTGTGTGAGCTCTTACAATGCAGGCATGATGGGTTTGTGTGTGTTGATTGTTGAAAATGTTCTTTGTTGTCTTTTTCATCTTCGTTATCTGAAGATGATCTGATTATCGGCTACTCCAGACAGAACCGAGCTGCCAGAAGTCTTTATGCTGGATGACACGTTAAATAACTATGGGAATTTTTGACGTTCATTGCAAACAGTGATGTTTGCGTCGTGTCACTTACTACGTAATTATCTTCATTGATAGAGCACATTTCAAGAGCAGAAACCAAAGAGTGCTTCTCAAAAGTAAAAAAAAAAAAACACTCATACATATGAGTACATTTAGAGAAAGTCTACCCCCAACATTATCCATCCTGGAGTCACTTTGCTTGAATATTATAGGAATAAACATAAAACAAATAATCTGTTTTCTTCTGAATCAACATCAGTGTTGTCTGCTGTGGTGTGTGGAGCATCGTAATAGCAGCAACACCTGATTCAGTTGGCCTTTTCCATGTGATGTGAATGTAGTAAATGACAAGCAGATTTGATATTTTAAAAAAGAAACCTACAAAAAGATGCTGAGATACAGGAGATGTTGAATTTTTGTAATGTGTGATTTTCAATGCTTTGAGCTCCACAAACTGAATTACATTCACCCTTGCTGTACTGGAATATTGGACAGATATATCAAAACCTGGACAAATAAAACCCAGACTATTTGCATGGTTATATTCCCCTGGATGTGTAAGAGAGAAAAAATATAGGTTTAACTGTAATTTAGGTAAATGACCTTTGAGTGCCTTTTATATGTGGTCATTCTCTTCTAAATCCTAATGTTTTAGCCCTGAATTCACTCTCATTTTGATGAAGAAGAGCTTCTTCTGCCGTGCGATGGGTAATGTGTGAAAGCAGCAGCCTGCCTTGCTCTCGTTCAGTCCACCCCCAGCGAAACACATTCCTTTCATCCATCGAAATTCCACATGATTGAAATTGCCCTCGGTGGAAACATATCATAGCCATCCACGGTTCTTGGACGGCTCCCATTGGGCGGTTCGGTCCATGCCAAGCGTCTGGGTTGGCCGAGAGCCTCCAGGGAGGCCGGGGCTTATGTCTCTATGGGCCAGTAAGCCTAGAGGCCCTGTAGCCCTGGGAAATGTAGCAAATCAGGGGAGCACCTTGGCAATGCTGCCCCCCCTCCCCTTAGCCTTAGGACTGTCATAGCTAAAAGAAGGCTAATGATGGCCAACTGTGCAGCGAGTGGGTCTGGGGTGTTGGGGAAGCGTGTCTGTAGGTTCATCTGGATTGGCGTCGATAAGGATGTGTGCTCTTCGTCCTCTGCCTATCACTGCCATGCACAGGGTGGGAGCCGAGTGTGACGCGTTTATGTTTCTGTGTGTGTGTGTGTGTGTGTGTGTGTGTGTGTGTGTGTGTGTACAGCAGTGGCACAATGATGAGGGCCTGGCAGACCATCTCCAGAATGCCAGCAGTGACTGATGCCACACCAGACATTCCTTTCAGAGGAAACGGCGGCGTGGTCAGCACCATGCCAGCTTCCACAGGCCCTTAGGACACCAACCCCTCCCCCCAACCCCCCTCCTTTAAGCAAAGACCACGGCAGTGATGGCACGAGCTTCCAACGGATGTGTGGAACTGTGCAGACGGGAAAACAAACAAAGTGGGAAGATGTGTTTGGCCTCAACTTTTTCAGCATAATTTTAGTTGTTCTGCACTTTTGTTTTTCATTGGACTTTGATTTATATTATATGCAGACGACAGACTTCAAGGAAGACTCGTAGGCTTGAAGGAAATTAGTAGATATTTGTCCACTCCAGAAAAGTATCATCAATCAGGACAATTAGAGTTATGACAAAATTAGGATTCTCTCAGTCTGTTGATATGTCTAAGAAGAAACTTAAAACGCATGTGGATCCAGCCAGGAAACATGGGAAAAGAGAAAGAGATGGATGTGACATACAACTGAGCTGCATAGGTGGTATAAAGAGGAAGAAAGTCCACGTGGACGAAGGTGGATGGATGGGCCAAACAGACACAGGACTTTCATCCAAGAGACTGCTGTTCATGTCACATGTGAAACCGAAAGTCAACGCTGACTAATTTTAACATATGCAATGCACTTCAGTTATGCAACGTACACAACAGAAACATTTTCAATCAAAATCATGATCTTTTCGGAAAACCCAACCAAGTAATTTGGTGCCTAAACTGAAGCAAACTGCATTCGTTTCACAATGTTAACCATGTGATAGAGAAGGTCCAGTACACCTATCAATGGAACTCTCCAACGATCATATATGCTGTTTTTGGAGTCACTGGCAATCAACCTTGTCAGTCGTCAGGTATGAGGACATGTTGACTATTTTCCCCTGCAGTGATTATGACATAAGACATGATCAGCTTTCACATTAAGGAAGCTCTGATGCACTCTGAATTTAGACATATTGACACACAGATCAGTTTAACCTACCTGACGATTAGACGAAAAGAAGTTTAGTTTGGGCCCGGTCCAACTCGGGTTTCGGATCAGGTTTCGATTCCTCAGAACCAAGTGGGCCCATGCAGACCTCAAGTGGGACTGTGGAGGTGTTGGGTGAGTGCATTTTTGTTTTCTACTTTGTGTATTTTCACTTGTGTGAATTTAGACTCAGCGCCATGATGGGACCACACTGAACAGATGTTGTTCCAGTCTGGACCAGTTACTGTTCAGGTGTGCTTATGGATTATTTTTCCCTCTGGATCAGTTTATTTTGAACATCCACCGTTTTTCCAACTGGTGGAACTTGGACCATTCACATCATGTGTGAGGGGTAGAAAATTGAAACCATTGAGCAAACGGAACAAGACTTTATCGAAATCCTGTGTTTGGCTGGAACATGTAAAGTCAGCGGTCGTGTCTACAGTTTAATTTTTGCATATTAAATGTTCATCTGCAACTTTCCTTTAATACTTTCCTCTCATATCTTAAAATGTTTAGAGGCTCTAAAGGCTTAGAGGAAGAAGTCTTTACGAAACAGAGCATTAGTTACGTACCGTAACTCAGATTCTGTGAATAAAGGTGCATCCCTCTTAGCTGTGGGCCCCCTGGTTCCTTCAACCAGCTGAAGATAAAGCAGTTTTTGGGAGCTGATTATCTTGGTCCAACTAATACACAAGGTGAGACCGAGGTGAGGACCCAGGTAGTGCTCCAAGAGTTGACCAACCAGCCAACCGGTGGTGTATCTTCATCACTCAGCTACTCGGTCACAGAGTTGCAGGATCCTTCATTCATGACTTCAGTATTCTGTTAGCACACATTAATTACCTACTGTGTTCCAGTCAATTTCAAGTTAAAATATGTCCCTAAACATCACCCTAACCCTACGAACACATGGCTTTATAAACGTAGAAATGAGTGTGTGGTGTGCTGTGACTCATACAGCGAGTCATTCATCGCAGAGACCGACCACACAAACTGCTCGCATTCTGTAAACTGCCTGTGTTGTCCACCTCTCTTTACCTCTTTTCCTTTTTGCTTCTCTCATGCAGACTGCAACATGAATGATCAATGATATGTGCTTTTCTTTATATAGACGTCCACGTAAGAGTCATATGCAAACGTTTGCATTCCCACGAGATTTGAGGTTTTGCCTTGTGCCAGCTCTCTAATGATTTGCAGCTGTCATTCAATGCCATGCACTGTAATTACTTAGTTGTTCAAAATGTGCTTTTTCATGACTGTCAAGATTAAAACACTGGTGTAATTTAGGGGAAATCCGCTGCTGTACGTGGAATGTCTCGTCTTCTGTTCCTGTTCTGTTCCTGCTTTAATGATTCACTGAAATACTTTCACCGCTCACTGCAAAAGTCTTGTGACTGCAGTAGATCTGCATTAATATCCGGACGGGACATCATGAAAACAAAACCATCAAACTATAAAGTTTGAAGAAAATGCAGCTTTTTTCTTTCATATATTTACGGGCAAAGTAAAATTCCCCTGAAAAAAAGGAAAACAGAGGAGCCACACAGCCAAAGAGATCATGAATTAAGCTGCACTCTTCCTGTCAGACAAGCTCTCGTATCTGAAATTATTTCAGAGGTTAGGGGGGTATTCAATCGCCAGAGCCCCTCGTGCTCCACCAGGGCTTAAGTGATGACACAGAATGATTATAGCACAGTTAAATACCTGGTCTAATGAGCCAATTAGCCCTATTGACATCCATGGCTGTCTCAGAGGTGGAGCGAGTACCACGTACATGCTCCTTAATCAGAACCGATAACACCATTTAGCCTTCAAACGTTAATCCTGACTCCCGGCTCTCTCTGGAATCTACTGTGATTTGTCAGTGCTCACGCTGAGAAACTTCACGCTTGATTCATTTTCAATTCCACTCTTCCTGCACAGTTGTAACTGCGTTGTGGTTTTACAACCGTTATGACTGGCGACTTTTCATATATATATCTTCTTTTTTTTTTTTTTTTTTTTTTTGCACAGGATGTTTCTCTGCTTGATATCTTTTGAAACACTCCCTTTCCTGTGCTCAGTTTGATATTTCAACCACAATAAAAAGTAGGGTTTTTTTTAATTATTTAAGATGTTTTGAAGACAGTTGAAAACCTTTTTCCTCTTCTGATTTCCGTTTGATGGTCTACAAAAAACGAAACTGAAAAAGTGGTGACGAGCACTTCAGGTAAATTTGGGGCATTTCATTAAAAACACGTGCCACAACAAAGAGACCGAAAGACGAAGCCTTAGCCGTGGGCACTTGTTGAGTCACAATGGTGTGAATGTTTTGATATTATTCAAGTTACTGTAAATATTATGCATCCTCAGCCTTTCAGCACCGTGAGAATATCTCAGCATATGCATATGAAACCGTTTTCTTTTCTCAGTATTGCATTGTTGCACAGGTTTATTTTAAAAAGTGTGAAAAGAAAATCCGTTTGACTTGAGGCAGAAAAAAACCCTCCTGTGCTGCCTTCCAGCTCTCTTACAGAAGTTTACCTAAAAAGATTTAAATGTCATATTCGAGGAAACGCGCTGGTTTTATATTGAGCGCAGACAGGATGCACGGGCTGAGTGAACGTCAGTTTGATAGGGAATAAATGGAACATCTTCTGTGTCTTTGTGGTTGAAGGGAAGCGAGAAAAGAAGAACAACTGAGGTGAAAGGCTGCTGCCTATCTGCACATCTTCACTTCTGAGTAAGAAACATCAAGGTCAGTTACGCAAACACGCAAATGTCCTATTACACATGCACGCACAAATAAAACCAGACGACGGATGCGCTTTTCACTCACCACACGTGCACGCAAGCGTGTACTAACCTGACACATACACACTCACATGGTCACAATTCCCACTGCCTCCAAATGAAAAACACACCTGGATTAACAGAACTCTGCAGAAACACACACACACACACACACACACACACACACACACAGACAGTGACCCCACAACTGTCACAACTGTTCCTAATGAAACCTCACAATCACACACTCACACAACACAACACACTTCACAAATCATCCCATACACTGCATCGCTCACACACACACACACTCGGACCTTCACTAACATACTGCATACCCTCGCCCCGAACTTAAATCTAAGCCTGACTTCCCCCTCCAAGAGCCCATTGACTGTCCACACTGTCCTCTCTTTACAGTGAAGTGCTCAAAAATATCTGCACTTTTCGAAACATGTCCTCATCTTTCAAAAAAAGTGTTCACTGTTTAAAAATCTACTCACTTTCCACAAAAGTCTCAACCTTTGTTCTCACGTTTCCAAAATTGTCCACACTTTTCAAAAAATCTCCTATCATTTAAAAATGCCCACACTTTAAGAAAAAGGTCTTCAGTTGTCAAACATGTCCTCACTTTCTAAAAAAGTGGTCCTCACAAGGATAGGACTACAAGACCACACACACACACACACATACGCCTGAACATATAGAGGTGTTATCTTCTAAAAATCACGGCGAGTCTCTCCGGTCTCAATCGGCTTGTCAGTAAATCTGGTGTCCAGATGGTGAAGGAGGGAGACATCAGACTGTCGTCCCTAAAGAAGCAGATCCACAGAGCCGCGTAGCCGCCATGAATCTCTTATCTGCCGTCGTCCCTGTGGACCGGCAGAAGTGTCTACCGGGCCACGTCTGCCTGCGTCTCCAAGTGGCCACTGGGGAGGGCCAATTAGCAGTTCCCATGGAGAGGCGCTGTGGCCCTAATAAGAGACGGAGGGAGAAGGAGAATCAATTAAACCTGCGCTGACCCCCAGAAACAACACGGGAGGATCCGTCTCCACAGAACCTCTAAAAGGAGACAGCAGTGAGGCTGAATTTTAACTCCCGTCCTGCTGAATCTGACAACGTTGGCCTGAATTCAGAAGTCAGCATGAAAGAGTCCGTTTGGGGGAAAAGAGAAAGAAAGATTGTGTGATGGAGGGAAGACGGTGCCAGAAAGAAACGTACCGAAACAGTGGAGAGTGAAGGTGTGACAGTAACACCCAGCTAATGTGGAGAAAAAAGATGGAAACACAGTTCTGTGGTTTCAGGAGAATTTCTTGAGAGAACACATCAGCTCCTTTTCAGGAAACTATAGGAAATGTTAAATATCACCAAAAGAGTTCCAACTGGAGTAAAGTTTCAGTGGACTGACATTTTTTCAGTTTCTCAAACAGATGAAGAAAAATGTCCTCACTTTTCTGAAAATGTCCTGATTTGCAGTGTGCAAACATGGAGTTCACACTTCAAAAATCACGCTTTATGTGAGCCTTTACTGGTTTATCGGGGCGTATTCTGCTATCATAGAGATGTCACAGGTGACTGACACCGTTTCAGTCTCGTAACATCAATGGAATTTGAAATATCCTACTTTTCAGACAGTTTTCTGCTCCAGACAAGGCTGCAAGTGGAAGCTTTTGTTTGTAAGAAGCAAAAACGTTTGACAGAGAGAAGTTGATGTGTGAGAGGAAACTTGTAGCCATGCAGTGCATTGTGGGTAGCTTCCTCTCATTTATGTTTTGGGAGTCGTCAACAAAGATCCGACGGAGGCACCTCAGGAGGGAGGAGAGGATAATGAAAAGTTTGATTATCTGAGTTGCACTCTGTTTTCAACAATAATTCAAACCAGAAATTAAATTCTGCATACAGTTCTCTTAATTTGACTTTAATTAAACAATACTCCATAAATAGCACTTTCAATGACCAAATGTTCCCATGTAGCCAAGCAGTGGGTCCCCAGCTATTAAGACTGATATACAGTTGGTCTCCGGGGGGCGGGCTGGAGTCTGATTTGCAGGAATGACAGCTGATGACTTCAAAAAGTTAATTAACTTTTCAATTAGGGCCGCATCTGACACTGCAGTTGTGTCTGCTATATAGCAACTACACTGCTGCTCGGGGAGAGGAAGACTTGTGTGGTAGATTGATGCACTTCAGTGTCTTCGAGCACTTGTAATGTGAGTATGTGGCATTAAAGTGATTGTACTGTGGATTTGTTTTAATTTTGCTATTAGATAGTTGCTATCATTATGTTCAGGGTGATTTGTGCGGCGTGGACTAAGATCCCACTCAATTACATTTTACTTTGGCGGGGACTTTTGGAAGACATGAATTTTACTCACTCTTGCTGCTGTAATTTTCAACATTTGGACGTGCATGCGCGATATTTGACTATGTTTTACTTGCAAATATTACCTTTGCCATGTTGGCAAAATATTGCAGTTTTTGCAAATGTAGCAAAACAGCTGATTTGGTTTTGAATGAAACGGCTTCTTCTTCTGCTTCTTCTCTTCTCCTTAGTATCTATAAGTGAGCACCAACTTGACAATGTTTTCTTCTGTTTGGCTAAAAATACACACCTGTTAGATAGGTGTGTATATGATTGAAATATAGTAAATAAGTAACAGACTCAGACACACTGTCAAAGCAAAATGTCTTAAAGAAGCAACACTAACTTTAACTCTTTATTTTAACCTCCTTATGTGGCATTTATTAGCCGTATATAAACACTTAATAACCTGCTTTTACATTATAAGTTGAGATATGAGGGCGAAACATGAATGAATCCTACACATTCAGACCTCTGAACGACATGCTGAAGGTTCGTTCTTGACCTCCCACAATCACAGTTTGTCAAAAAAAAAAAGAAAAGAAAAAACAACTTCCGCTCTTCCGTATCAATACTCTACATCATACTCGCTCCATATCCTCCATGTAGAGGAGAAACAACCATTTATGCATCCATCTGGATATTAGATCAAATATCTTCACCATTTGCTTACAGCCTGCCTCTTCTTGAATGCAATGTTTTCAATTAGCACGTGATTCCGCAATTTTGGGCTAATATTAAGGCATGTGCCAGGCTCTAATTGAAGTGGCTGGGTGGCTGTGTGCAGTGACGTGGGGACAATGTGCTAGCGTGGCGCTACTCATTAGCCCGACAGTGCCTTACACCTGGGGTTCATTCAGAGCACGGGTCAGAGGGCACGGGAATTTGTACGATAATTATTGACAAGCAGATGTTATAAAATCATTTATGGTAATGCAATCATAATAAATGGGCTTTGTGTAGCCGGGCAGATGAGCGGAGGGGGAGAAAGTTTAGGCGAGAAGGAGAGAAAGGAGGGAAATTTATACCAAGCTGTTGGAGTGATTGCATTACAGCTTATGTAGATGATGGGAAAATGTATGGAGTGAAGAGCACCTGCATGTAGCGCACACACACACACATAAACACACACACACACACATTCATAGATTCAGACATTTTAATTGTAAAGAAGCAGAGATAAAGCAGCTTTAATGTTGTTGTCTTTGTTGTCTGTAAATTCAGACGTCAAAATTGGAAAAATCAGTGACTATCAGACGCATTTAGCTCTATATTTATTCTGTATGGGAACCTGGTGCGATGCTATTTCACAAAAATAGCATTTTCCTTATGTCTGCGCACGAACAGCCAGACTTTAAATGTGTGTTTAGGTATTTTGCTGCACGTCTAGCTGCTTTTGATCACAACACAGCCATTTAATTATAAAAATAACCTCTATCCCCAGCGTGAGGAGGCTCCTCACAAATAAAATATTAGGAACTAAAAGGGGGGGAAAAGCTAGGTGTCTTTACATATATTGTCATTTGCTATAAGACACCCTATCTGTCTCTCGAAATGTGTCAGGAATTACCGCCAATTCCAAAAACATGCATTAGCCCCCACCTTAGGTGCAATAGTTCTTTTTACAGCGGGCAAATATCGCAGCGAAACACGGCTGTGCGAGGCAGCTAACCTGGCAGCTGGCGGAGAATAACCCTGCACAGGAAGAAAGCAACCATGTTATCATGCACACACATGTGGCCTGGGTAAAGATTAAGCCGTATTCATCCCTGGCTGCTTCGCTCTCTCCTGCCTCAGTCCATCACAAGATATGGCAGCCGTTCAGCCAGGAAGCCAGGAGAGGTGCCACGGATTTCACGGCGTTCCCAAATCAGGCCGTCTGGAGACTCGGGCGAGGTGCTCCACCGCTCCGCAACTCGCCTCAGCTTTCCCACAGATCATAAGCTCTGTACTGATGCCGGGGGTTTGGAATTTTGTTGGATGGGAACGTCGGTGCTAACAGAGGCTCCCCTCCACCCAACCTAACACACACACACACTCTCAATACAATCCCCTGTTGTGTGCATGGAATTGGGAATCATCTGCTGATTCATGATTTCTGAGGACTATTGTTCGACAGCGTGTTAATATTTTGTGGAGTTTTTTTGAGGGGAGTGGATTTACTTGAATGAAAGACAGAGTGTAAGAAAGAAAATGATCATTTAGCATGGAGAAGTGAGGGATCATTGCATGTCCCTGCTGACATGTACATTATCACTGAATGGGGCCGGGGGCTCAGAGTGCTGTTGGCCTTGACTTGGGAGAGAGGCTTACACCCCGAGAGCTACTTAGGGGCCTCTCGGTGCTAAGCCGCTAATAATTCCTGCAGTTCCCTTAAAAAAGGAGAAACACAAAGGGGAAACAAAGTGATGAATGCAGGGTGTATGGTAATACATCAGGCCGCGTTCTCCACAAACTGGAGGCTTTCACGGCGTCGCTGAAAGTGCTGGGACAGCAGGACGGGTCAGCATTAATAACAATAAAAACCATATTCAGCAGCAGTTTGCTGAACAAGGTACAAGTGCTGCAACACAGGAAGAAAAAAACAGAGATCAACAAGCAAAAGTAGGACTTATCAGATTCTTTCATTTGAGAAGCTGGAACATGCGAGTATTTTTTGTCTGGAAAACAATAATTATTTCATAAATGTTGAGTAATTTTCTGACCATCAGCTAATTGATTAATCTGCTAATTATCTGAGCCATAATCAAGCCTGTATTAACAGCTATTAATTGTCTGTTATGGCTAATTGCATTTTTGCTGTTGTTTTGATTTCATTCTCTAATTCTCCAAAAGACAATTCACATGTCGATAAAAGCATTTTTAAGAAGCCAAAATCAGGAGATGAAGATGTTTAAATTTTGAATTGGATGTTTCGTGTTTTCATATGTGTTCATCAGACAGATGTGCACACATAGGAACATGCACAGAGAGCAACTGACTGAAATTCTGCTCATTTGCACATGTTGTGAGGTGATAAAATCATCTTCCTCCTTTGTCATTTGAGACTCGCTCCTCACTGAGGGTGTCTGTCACAAAAAGTGGAGACTGGTTTGCACTTTGCGCAGTAATCGCAGGCTGCTGGAGTGAAGGAAATAAAATTTATTGGTAGGAATTGATGGCATGAACTTCAGCGATAGAGTCTCATTGTGTGGTCTAAACTTTTTAATGGAACCAAATGAAAACAAAAGGCGCGCTGCGTTGCCTTGAGAGAGCTTAGAAGTGATGCCAAAGGAGCCAGGTAATCACGGTGGTGTATCCAGGCATAAACGATTAGCTTACCCATCTGAATATTCAAGGTGATGCCCGAGCCATTTGTGTTGTGCTTTCTACATCCTCGCTTCAGCACACACGGATGAGGGGGGCCGCGGCGCCGAATCCAAAGTGGTTTCCCTGTGTCAGTAATTTTTTATTTTCGAAAAAGCCACTGGTGCAGTGTATTAGTCATAATTTATGTTTATCATCGCTTGTACCCCGACTGACTTCAACAAACCGTTTAACGCTCCAAGCATATGTGCATATGGCTGCTTTAATAGCTATTCTGCATGGAGGAGCACTTTAAAGACTCTAAATCATTTCTTTGGACAAACACTAATGAATTATGTCACCACAAGTGCAATGCAAAAGTGCAGGGGAACCAGTGGTAATTATTGGGAGGCTTGGAGATTTTAATGATGAGGAGTGGGCTCCTTTAAAGTGTAACTAACAGGAATCAGAGGGAAGGCGGCGACGGGACGCGTCAGTCAGAAAGAGGATGGACAAGACGACTGTTTCGCTCTGAAAGAAGTGAAATGTACTTAGGAAATTCTTAAAGGAGACATCTCTTGACTCATGACTTAACATCCTTGTTTCTTTAGATTAACAGGCTGACGTGATGTATTTTAAACTGTGACATGTAAGGTTTTGTAGAAAAGTGCCCTTGTTTCTGTGACATTAAAAAAAAGTGGCGCCTGAAAAACATAAAAATACAGAGTTGAAGCCGCTCGGTTCCTCGTCATGAATTAATCAAATGTTTTGTTTGCTCCTTGCAAGCTTCAAGGCCTCGTGTCTCAGGATGAACAATAGTTTAAGCATCCTCTTGTATGTAGTCTATTCATAAATTATTACCTTTGCTCCGGTCTGGAGCTCACTCGTGCCCTCCGTTACACAAATAAACAATAAACTTTTGGATTCAGCTTTTAAATGTGAGAAGAGACAAAACTCCACCGCAGACATGTTAATATGTTATTGAGAAGAGTTCTGTTTGTGCATGTGGACACATTTATGTGCCTTCTTTAGTCTGTCTGCAAATAGTTGCTTGTTTATCAACTTAATGCATGAAATTCTAATGTAATTTCAACCCATCATTTTTATAGACATTTTATGAAGTTTGTTCATGAAGCCGGTGACAGCTCTGAAGACTCCTCTCGCCACACCATGTCTATTTACGTCTGAATACGTAAGCAGGACCATTATGAATGTCCTGAAATCAGATTTATTCCAGTAAAAATATCCTCATTCCAAATCATTAAAAAACGGCAACAAGCTGTGTGCTGTTTTTTTTTTTTCACACAAAAAATAGCTGAAATATGGCATGTGAGAAATGTGCAAGGTGGCCGTCTTACAGAAGGTGTAGAGGTGGGATAAATTTAATTACAGCTTCAAATATTCATTTGGCAAATATATCAAGGTTGGAAACACAGGCCCAGAAATGGCAAGCCAGCCTGGCAGGCGCTCACAATAGCGGATGGCAAATGACAGTAATCCATGAAAAGAGACCAGACATTTATAGAATTTATAAGGAAGGACTCGCCATCCCAGATCTCTGATGTTTGTGGGATTTGCTCATTGGCATGTTAAACGTAGGGAAATATATATAATAATCCCAACCTGTTTTTCTTTCCACCACCTTAGTTGCTAAATTTTCAAATTGATTTAGGCTCATTATTGAGCCACATTTTGCAACAACTTACCCGACTCTTTTCTTTCATGAGAAAATGAAGTTATCCACACATTCATGGTGTTTGAATGTCACTGTGTTCCTTTGAGGAGAGAATATTTTGAGTTAAATGTGTAAAACTCAGAGTGTAAATTACAGTTTTAGACTCACTGCTCCTCAGTGTAAGGAACACAGAATCGCACTTTCAGATGGCGGTTCATCATTTGAGTGAAAGTAGAGCCACTGAGGCCTCAGATGGTCACTCGGCACAGTCGCAGCAGCAGGAAACGCGACACGTGATCCTCCCCGCTCTGATCTAACACGCCTGCTGCCTCGTCTCCAGCTGTGCAGCGGGTTGTAGCGGCGACACCAGCGAGACACCAGACACAGGTGAAGGCACACCGAGGCACTTCCTCTTCCTGTGACAGCGAGTGAAGGCGGCCTACTTTGCCTCTGTTATCGCACTTTGCCCTGCAAAGGGTTGATTTAATCAGCAGGTTGGGGGGGGGTTAAGGAGGGAGAGAGCCTACCTTACCTTCCCAAGCCTGGAACTGGAGGAGAGCACGGGGGCGGGTAGTGGTTCTCTAAAGACCACACAGTCGCAGAAAGTCCCGGCGCTGATGCCAAACAGCTCCCCAACACCGTCCCCTCCCACTGACAGCCAGATTACAGTAGATCAAACCTCACCCTCCTCCCTTCCACCTCCAGGGGGCTCCCTCCGCAGCGCTGCTGTGGCCCCGGGCAGGAATCACTCTCAGGGGAACACCGGGCGTCAGCTGGTGCTCAGGTGCTGGTTTGGATCAACTCTCGTAACAATCGAATGCAGAACAGTTCAGTCAACGTGGAAAGTGACACTGACCTATATTACCAAAGCCACAAGCCATCTTCAGTTCACACTTTCCTGCTTGTGTCACATGAGATCAGACGATGGCTCACAGAGGCTGTAGCTCTCATAGATTTGATGTTTTTGGGTTACTTGTGTCTACTACGTCTTCCCTGGGAAAACTGTCAGACAGGAGGTTGTGTGTTTTTGTGTGCTGTGGTGAAGAAGAAGAAGTGGGTTATCCCGAGCTCCCAAGAACTGATGTTTAGGTTTGGGGTGGATGGATGAGTCCACAAACCATTGGAGACTGTTGTCCATTTCCCTTTCAAACCCACAGTTTCGACCATCAATCATGATTGTTCCGTAACCTTAACCGTGTGTTATCGTAATGCTCGCCTAAGCCTGGTATTTTGACCCAAACCAGGATCTTCTGCTAAACCTACGTTATATCCAAATGTTGACAATAACATTGCCACATGTTCCAGGTTTTCATGGTGCTCTCAAACCAACAAGGACGAGACAGTCCTTTGGTTTGATTCCCGCATGAAACCAACAGTCATCTTTGATTGTTTTAAGGAAGAAACCAAAAACGCAATCTTTTCTAAAACCTAACGTTTTGATGTCTAAATCTGAAAAACAGGAAAACAAAAGTAAGCTGCATTTCGAAAGTAAAACCCAACATTGCATATTTATTACTGCTAAGGACCATGGAACGAGAAGTATGATGGTGTGTAAGATACTTCGTATCCACATACATGAAAATTCATGGCTATTTCACAGACAGCTGTGGGACTGTGTTGCAGCAGTGATTTGTGTGTGGATGGCACAGACGAATGACGTCTTCCTGCAGACGTGGACGTCTGGTCAGAAAACACTGCAGAGGTCATGGATTGAACAATTTAATTCCGTACGGTTAACGAGAAAGGTTAGCGCTCATCCTGGCTGAGCACCACCTACGGACAATTGAACGTCATCAGCAAAGAAAAGGATACAGAAGTGTTGGAAACAGTGGTTTGAATGACCAGTGACAGACACATCAGTGAGTCCTTGAACAACAACTCGCATGTGTGCAAAGCTTTACCTGAACTTTCTGACAGACACCTACCTGTATGTTAGCCTGCCAGCTCACGACACCTCAGGTGGTGTATCAAAGGGCCCTCCGCCCTCCTGCTGCACGAGAATGGTCCATGTGGAGGTATGGGAGCTGCTGGTGGCAGGAGCGAGATGGGCAGGGTAGAGGTGGTAGTGTGGCGCTAATCGGGGGAGGGATGGATGGATGTAGGAGGAGGAGGAGGAGGAGGAGGAGGAAGGGAGGGTTGATAAAGCCTGATCTGTGCCACGGGGCATTTATGGCTGCTGGGGAGGCAGGGGGGACGAGGATTGGGGGAAACGGGTGGGAGGAGGCATTGTCTGCTGTGTCCGCGCGTTTATAGGATTGAGCTCAAGTTTCCTTTGTGTTTCCATTTTGTTGAGGGATTATGTTCTTTGAGAGAGTTGTGCAAGCAGGCAGGCACAAGAGTGGAGGCGGAGAGAGAGACGAGCGAGAGGAGACGGGTGGGGGGGCACGAGGAGGGAGGGAGGACGTCTTTGTTCAGAGCGTTGATCATGAACAAGACAGATAGCAGAGGGTGTGTGTCTGCATGAGTGTATCTGTCTTTAATGCCAGAGAGAGTGTGTGTGTGTGTTTGAGTGTGAGAGCGAGCAAAGCAAGATGTCAGGACATGTAACCAGCCATGTAACAATTTAAAATCAATTTGCCTCCCAAGAAGGAATTGCTCTGAGAGACATTTTTTCCTCCGAGCGTTTACAGGACTTTCATTCTATCTAAATAGATATCAATTACATAATCGCTTTTCTTCTCTCTGCCCGGCCGCCGACTGCAAAGTTTGTCACGCCGAGCTGCGGCGTAATTGTCCCCCTTCGCATAATGTTTTGCGATCGCTTCTGACATTTGCAGTGTCATTGATCAAACGGGGCACAGTTGTAACGAAGACACCACAAGCTCTGACTGGATCGAGGAGGGGTGGGGCGGGTGGGGCGCCATGTTTCCTGTGAATCATGTCAACCGAAGCAACAGTTTCACGTTGGAAGCCGCCTGCTTTCCCCCTCCAACTGGAGTCCCAAGTCACATCCAAGAGCAGTTTTCTGTCATTAATTGATTGGTGATGGGTGAAAGTCTGCTCCTCGCCACAATTCATCAAAAATTCCAAAACAAGTAACTGGTGATAATCTGAGCGCTGAAAGTTTTCCAACTCCTCTCATTTAAAAAAAAAAAAAAAAGGCATCCTGGCGTCTTTACCTTGTTCCAACCCCACCGGGTAACCACGCACCCATTGTGTTTTGTTCAACTTGTTAAAACACCACATGGCACATTTGCATAGGATAACCAACATATAGCGAATCATTTGCATGCCTGAAAGTGCACTTGAGTAACCGTAATTACACGTGACACCAATTACTCTGTTACTTTGTATTAAATTATAATGGAAAATTCCACTAGAGAATTGGAGCCTAATTGCATCTTAATTTGCATAATTTTGCATATTAATCACATCTCAGATGAATAATAAATTTCAGCAGATTTTTTAATTTATGCACAGATACAAAAACAAGTTGAAAAATAATTTGTGACTGAAAAAAAATCAGGAACTATTACTTAGATCATTTGTGCTAATTTCTCTCATTACCCCGCGCTCAAGTCAGAGATATCTGTACTTTTGATCAGCAAGCTCGGCATTTTGGAATCGAGAGTTAGTGAAACGTTCAGCAGAGAGAGAGAGAGAGAGAGAGAGAGAGAGAGAGAGAGAGGAAATGGATAAGCAGAAATTTTGGAAATATCCATAGATCAATTTTACATAAAACTTTGTGGGTGTATTTAAAGCTCCCTCCACGGCGAAGATGCCAAATACATTCTGCAATGATAATTCAAATCACTTTCTGCCTTTGCCTTTTCTTTTTTTTTTCCTGGTCGACACCTGTGCCTGCTATTGTGTGTGGCTCCCTGCCAGCAGACACAAAATCCAATACCTGTAGCCCAGATTAAATTCAAATTCACAAAAACAACAGTTTTTCACATTTAACATGCCGTCCCTTTCTGGCGGAAAGTTGACGTTATTTTATAAACCTGATAATAAAGAAATAGTCCATTAACGCTCTCATGTGGAAGATTTTAAAAAGTTGGAATCAGAGCAAACAAGTTGTGGGAAAACGTAGAATAGTTGTATATCACGGACAGAATGTCACCTTCTGTGGCTCCTGACCCTTAAAACTAAGAAATAAACTGTCTACTGGTGACTTGAAACAACTTTTTTTTTTTTTTTTTAATAGAGAAAACAGTCACGTTAATTTCCATGAAAAACCAAAGTTTAGGAGAAAATGTGCTAAAAATACTCAGTCACTACTATGTAACAGACACTCCATAGTTTGCTTTCCAGTATGCTTTAAATTGAGATTTTGATTGATTTGATTGACAGATGTAGATGCAGCGTCACACCGCTGGAATTTCTGCTATTTGTAAATGCATCATGGGGTTGTACTTTTTCACTCTGGGGGAATAACAATAATAAATAATGTGCACTGTACAGTAAATAAAAAGTACGTTTTCTTAGATAATCATAACTCTGTGGAGATTTCTTATCCTATTAATTGTACCCTGGTCGAGGGGCCACAGCCCTCCACCAGGTTAACATGTTATTCTCACACGAACAGCAAAGCTGCAATCTCACGTTCATACTCAAACATCTTTAAAGCTGCAGAAAGCAGCACCGTGTCTCACGCATGCAGCCATCTCATCGTTACTGATAATCCCACCGTGCTCCACCGGTGACCCGCCTCCCAAAACTCTGGAGGTTTGTTCACCTCGACGTCTTCATCTGGATGTCACCCAGCAGCTCAGCTGTGGACAACAGTGCCTTTCAGTGGCACAGCGGAGGAAAGAGCTCGACGAGGACGCGACGGCTCACACATACATGCAGGAGACACTCTCAGCAGGAGGGTCCTGCAGAGGGTCACAGTCTGCAGGGTTTTAGCAACACTGACGATACGAAGGAAATCTCCCCCCAAAAAATCTCTAAACTGATATATCTTTATGTTATTTATTCAATTAGTTCATCACTTCTGTTACTTTTATCTCTAAATAATGATCTAACTGCTACTTTAAATCATTTTACACATAATTGTGGGTGAAAAAAACTAAATATCCAACCAGTGTTTTCATTAAATACAGTCACATTTAAAAAATAGGCCAATAAACACAAAGGAATATGAGAATTGTTGGGAAAACTGCCTTCGTGCACTTTGGCCTGCAGACTAAACTCTTCCTCACATGCAGGAACAACACAGAGGACATGACCTCAGTGGCCCACAGCTGCAGCCGCTGGGGCTTTAATTAACCTCACAGGTGGTTTGAAATGCAGCTGAACTGATATATTGACTTATACATTTGTCTCTTTTCTGTCAGTTTGCATGTGATAGTTTACTTTGACAGTTAATTATTCACATGAACAAAAAACAAGCACCTCATGTGACTCATGGGGAAGTTTTCACCTGGAAACTTGTGCCTTTTCCTCTTTTTCTGACTCAATCTTTCCTTCCATTCCTCTGATTTTCGCTCTGCTCTCCCTCCTTCTTCACCTCCTCTCTCCTTACATATCTTGATCATATCGTGTCACGCACAGCCGCCTGGACTCTTAACTCTTATTCACTCGGTGTGTATCTGCAGATTCTCTAACGATTAATCTCATTCGGCGTGGAGTCCTTAATATTCCGCTCCATCCGACGCACAGATGTAAAAAGCATCTCAGCTGACACACATAATTACTGTGATGCGTGAAAGGTTTCCGTGTCTGAGCGCAATTTCAAATAACCGCGTGCCGCTCTGCTAATTATTGATCAATAAAATTAGTTGGGAGAACTTCAGGTGGGCGGGGCCGCGCGCAGGTGTATGCCGCGTGCGCGCGCGCGGAGCGAGTGACCTGTAATCACCGAGAACAGCGGGGACTTAATGATGTTTTGGTCTGCTGATCAAATTTCACATTTTCGCCCAATCATTTTGGGCACCTGCGCAGAAAACAAAGTCTGGGCGGAAACTGTTGGCCCGGAGGCACAACTGGTTCTGTGTGCGTGCGCGTGTGTGTGTGCGTGCAGACGCTTTCACTGGCTCCTTAGATGTTCTCTTTCATTGTGTTAATAATGCATGCGCGGCAGACACACTGGAAGTTTGTTTTCTAGTTTTCTCATACTTTCTTAACGCACATGAGGCGGATAAATGGATATTTATCTCCCTCTACTGGAGTCTGACAGTAAAACCACTTTGCTGCCTTTAAGTGCTCCCTGTAAGTTTGAGTTTACTCCACCATGAAGACAGAAAATCAGGTGTTGTCCTTTGAAAGCTTCTGTTTGACTTTATTTTGGACCTGCTGTGTACAGGAGCTGAATGAATGAGAGACAACACGTGACTCATCCTCTCAGAGCACACATTTGTTTATAGCTGTAAATGTGAAATGCATATTTTAACTTCTGACCTCCACACCTCCTCCTATAGCCTAATTTCCCACCGTTTCCGACTTCATCAAAATCAAATGAAACAATCATCAGCAGCAATCTGTTAGGTAAAGATGTGAAAGCAATAAAAAAAATGTATTCAGAAAAAATACTAAATTGAAAATAAAATAAAAATACAAATCTAGAGAACAAAGACTGAAACAGTTCTTCAATTCAGAGAAGAGGATGATAAAACCACCTTGGCTCTTTATAAATCCATATGTTTGATGCAGCATTTCCAACGGTACGTGAAGGCAGCAGTCATGTGTGTGTACTTCGTGAACACGATAAGGATTATGGGTACAGCATGGGGTGAGTTGCATAAGTAAACTAAAGGCGGCTGTGACAATGGTCGCCGTTTCAGCCCTGGTCCGTGGTCCAGACACCGCCTGTAGCGCTGCGTCCTCCTCGCCGTGATGCAGCGCATCACCAGCCTCGCTGCATGCCGGGAGCTCGGCGGCCTCGCGGCGTGCTCACCCGGGGTCCGCGCCTGGAAGAGGGGCCCGACTGTCAACAAGCAGCCGGCCGTGCGCCGGCAGTGGGCGCAGGGCTCCGTGCGTCCTTTCTCTGGGGAGCCCGGAGCGCAGTGCCGGAGGATGTGCCGCCGGAGGGTCGCGTTCGCCGGTCAGAAACACAGACTGCTCAGCTCCCAGCCCGGAGCCGACGGGCCGCCGGGGAGCTCCGACGGTCACCCCGCTGTTTCCGTGATCGGTATCCCGGACCCGATCACATGGATCCGGTGCAAAGTCATCATATTTCTCATCAAACTGTACTTTGAGGTGGACGTCAACTCTGAGGAGTTTCACAGAGGAGTGAAGCAGGTAAAGGCCCTTCACCAAATCCTGCTGCAGCTGTAACAAACTGCCCGGTCACATTTCTTCATATGAGCCCTCTGATAGGCCTCCCGTGTGCCCTTCAATGTCTCACTTTATGTGGCAAATGGTTTGAAAGCTGCTGTGATTCTTCAGATGTAAATTAAACCTGAAAGACTGATATTTTGATTGGAGCACCAGAGGTTTCATAGAGGTCAAACATAACAGAAGGTTGTTGAAAAGCAGGAGGGAAGGAAGTAAAAGTAGTTTTCTGTTTTTATTAATCAATATAAAAGAGTGAAAACACCACACAATGTAAAATAAAGTATCTCAATGGCAACTATAGCTCACTAAATGCAGCTTTATCCATCTTCAATTTAGTCAATATCAAAACAAAATGCTCCTTTTGAGAAATCAGTCTCCCCTCAAGGTTTTTCTCTAGCTGCTCTGTGTCCATCACAGGACATGATCTTCATCAGCAGATGGACTTGTCCTCCTTGTCATGGCTTTGTAGATGTTTGAATTACATTTTTTTCAGAGCACTCTCTGGCTCAAAGCTGAGGTTCGAGTCCTTAAAGTTCTCTGGACATAAATTATTGGAAATTCAAACTTCCAAACTACTAAATGGATGGTTGTTGTACTTTAAACCTGATTAAATAATTCCTGTTTGAGGCCAGAAGACTCCGAGTGTCAAACACTGTGGGAGTCCAAACATTCTGTTTTGGTGTTACCTGCCTGAAGAGGAAGCAAAAAGTTCCCAGTCTGCATTGAACGCATCACAGTTAACAGTCTCATGTAAGAGATCGCGGGATTGACATAGGGCTGTAACATCACCCACCACCATGCAGGAGAATTAACCACCTCTTGTTCCTCGTCCGTCCCAGGCTTTGGTCCATGTCTCCGACCTGATATCCAGCGGCAGATACCACAGGCTGGTGGGAATAGTGTCCAACGAGGTAACAAATCCTGCACAAGCACAAACCTTCACATGTTGATAAATTAGACTCTTCTGGGACATTGTGGTCATTTTGAGAAAAGAACATCATGTCCTCAGCAGAGTATTCAGCTGAACCATGCAGTAAAATGGACTGCAGGCCAAACTTAACTCAATCAAAAGTAGTTCATTGGTTCGCTTGAGGATTAATTCACCCTGTTAGTGTCCCGTTTAATCTCTTCTGTCATTTCAGACGATAGAGTATGTTGAGAAAACGTGCCGGACTCTCACCAACGCTCAGAGGCAGCAGCTAGCTGTGAAAATGGATGATATCATATTCATGCTGCCGGAAGACGTGTCTGTCGTCTTCGATCAACACGGTGAGTTTTGTACGATGAGGCTTCGTGCAGGTCACCAACAGGCTGAGAACGCTGCATGACTGAAGGGATTTCTGCACAAGGTGCAGAAAGCATCACATCAGGGTTTCCTTCTGATCAGATGCTGTCAAGTTACAGTGTGCTTCTTGGAATAGACGCTGTCAGTCAAAGGTCATGCAGCTGTCCGTCCTCCCTGTCTGTGGTTGGACTCCTAACCTCGGTTTCAGAGCTGGAGCCTCTCTGTCAGGTTCACACGGTGCTGATGTGAGCCTCCCTGCACACATTCAGGGCTTGAGATCACAAACGTCTGTTTTGCATCTGAGCAGAAAAAAACGTGTTCTTTGATCACAAGGTACAACCCCGATCCCAAAAAGTTAGGATGCTGCGGAAAACCTGAAAAAAAACAATGCGATAACTTGCTAATTGTTTTCTGACATAAACTCAACTGAAAACAGCACAAAGACAATGTATTTAATGTTTGACCTCATTGGCTTCATTGAAGAAACGCTACATTTCCTCAGAACCCCCTTTAAGGTGCCCTCCACCTTTGGCTGGAGGTCAGGGAAGGATCACCTGATGAGCATTGTAGATACAACTGCCAGCTTTCAGGTGTGATTGTGACATGAGCTGCTTTAAAGACTTTATTTGCCTTTAATTACAATCTCGTCCGCCAACTCGTCTGCAGGATGGTCTCTGATTTCTGTCCCTGTCCTTGCAGGTAGGAAGCTGTGCTTCATCGTCATGAGGTTTTGGATCCTGTCAGCACATGACGGCCCTGATGACCCTGAAGCCACAAAGATCTTCAAAGTGGCCTCTCGTGAAGATGGCGGCCCACAGAAGAAAATAGTGACAGCAGTCTATGAGTAAGCGCTCAGCTTGTCCAGTGCACACATCAAACATACCAAACGTATGGATTACAATCAGATCGTCCCTCATTCAGCTTTGACATGTTCAAATCGATTTCATGCAGTGTGTTGCTGGCTCTTTTTTTACTTAAAGCTCATAATTTGCTCAGACGTTATGTGCCAAAATCTGTGTTTGGTTTATTCCTCTCATATAGAGCGTGCAGAATCACAATTAAAAGGTACAAATATTTACTTAGAGAGATAATTATATGTTGGCAAAAGCTCAAAGTTACCTGCGGGCTTTCCAACATATGGCATGTCTGTTTTTGTTGGGTGGGTAACAGAGCCACAGCTGATGGTGGCAAGTTTAATGTTTTTCAAACATACGTGTAAAGGATAATTTTGGAGAAATGCTCTGAATGTGTGGGCGGATGAGAGTTTATCTAATATTTAATGCCTCATTTGGGAAAACGGTGAAAGTGACGTATTTATTTCACTGGAGGACTCTGGAGGACTGCCACTGATACACTTAAAAGTACGAAATATTAATAGAAGAACAGATCTGTTTGGGAGAATAAATAGAAGCAGGGGAAATATTCACTCTAATATATCTGCATGTTTACGGTGAGGCACGCTTCCCGAATAATTTATCATGAATTTCACATCAGACACACAGCTGGCCAGTGCAAGTAGTGACTTATTCAATCCCTAAAGTCCCAAAAGCTACATTACTTTGAACACAGCACAAGTCTGAACTGAATGCCATCAGATTAACATAAAGCCTCCAGCAGAAAAAGGTTAAACATGAATTTCACTGTAATAAAACATGAAAAACCTCAAACTTGAGTCTTAGTTTAAGTGATTTTTTTTTTTCCTCTTGTGGTGTGACTGGGACAAAAGTGGCCTGTGACCATGTTTCAGCTCACTCATAATCAGACCAGCTGTCTCCCTCTTTGTATCTAAAATTTCATTCATGCCAACTGGATGGGTGAATTCCTGAGTATCCAGCAAAACGCGTCACAGGAAACAAAAAGTCCTGTCAGGACGTCTTGTCTGACAAAGGAGAATCGGCTCTCATCCCACAAGAGAACAAAAAGCGCTCTTCGTCCTTGATATCTATTTAACTCATCACTGTTCTCGGCTGTGCCGCTGCTCCGTCTCGCACGCCAGGTGCCAGATATCATGCAAGCGTTATTGTGGCGCTTCACCGAAACGTCCTGTCGTGTCATTAACGTCAACAGTCGCCCATTTCATCACTTCAGCAGCTACATGACGCCAGAAATGTTATATGTTCCATGTCTGAGAAGGACCTTTGACTATTTGTCCATAAGTAAAGATTATGTAAAATTCTCTTTCTGCCATCACTTCAGTGGTTCTGATTCGGGTGTAAAGCACCGCTGATATGATTTGCTGCTGTAACAGGAAGGGGAAATAATTTCGCTCCCGGCACATGTAACAGTCAAAGCCTCTTTCCGTTTCCAATCAGTAATCCTGTTAGTTGCTGGACACATGATGTGGCGACTCTACCTAATGCCCACCTATCTAGTTAGCCAGATTCTCTTTTCTATTGTTTCAGGTCTTAGGATTTCCTCTGAAAAAGCCTGTTACACTTCAAGTGTTATCCCAGAGGCTAGCAAACAGACAGTTTGGCAGGATAATGACGCTCACTGTTTCCAAGGTGAGACAAGAAGTTAGTTTGAGGAGAGCTGAGTGTTCGTCAATCCGCCTTTTCCTCTCGGAGTTTGAATACATTTGTAATACTAAGAAGAGTTTAGGATGCTCTTCTGCAGCTCTCATGAATTTTCAATAGAGGAGATGCAGGGTATGCATGATTTACATCAGTCTGGGGAGCTGTTTAAAATGAGAGTAAACCAGCGTAGCTGCTGTCAAACATGTCTTCCTGTTTTCTCTCCAGGTTCCGCAGAGAGCTGACGAGAGGAGCCTCTCCCGACTGGATGGTCACCACTGTTTGGCACTGGCTCTGGAAAGCAGCTGAGTGATTGGGCTTAATGCTGCAAGGCCATTTGTCAGTCACCAGGACACAACAGGGGAGCGGTATTTGGCTGAGTTTCCTTGTCCATGAAAGATGACATGAAACTTGGCCAATCTGCTACTCACTTTTGATTGCCGGACGGACGCAGAGCACTAACACTGAAGCTGTGCACACAAGTGAAGACCTCAGAACTTCATAAATGGTCCTGTGACTCCTACTTGAAGTCAGCCTCAGACCCTCATGCCTTTAAAGCCCCCCCCACTGATTTTACAGTTACACAGCAAACTGTACAGCTCCTCTGAATCACCTGTAGAACCTCGTCGGCTGTTTTAGGTTTGATACAGTATGCGAACGGAGTGATGAGGATTTTGCAGGAAGACTTGCTACAAATATCTGTTGAGCGTGTTACAAAAAAGATAAAAACTCCACTCCAGGTATATCCACACACTGGCTTTTTCCAGAGCTTTCAACCACATCTCACAGTCCTCCTCCGCAAATTGAGCTTTCACAAGTTGTCATGGTGATAACTAACTGGTTACATGACAACAGGCGCTTGAGTATGGTCACTGTTGTCATGTGAGTTCCATATTTACTTTATATATTATGAGACCACGATTTCCAAAATCAAGAATGAACTGTGACATTTATATCTGTTTTTTTTAAGCCAGTATGTTGCATCAATAAATTGCTTGATCATGGCACCAAACTGGACCCCTTACCCTTTAATTTATATGTGAAATCTGCCGTACCCCCAGTTACAATCAACACTTATGAGATCTCACCTCCTCCACACACCAACAGTATGCCCCTCTGAAGCTGCACTGATAAACGAAGGGACTGCAAAAATGATTGGGGTGGTAAGGGGAGACGGAACCTTATGTTTCACTCTGTAAAGGAGCAAGACCCTCCCCAGCATTTTCTTGGAGTTGCTGTATGGTGTCCTTCATAGTTCTGCTGGGGGTCTTCAATGTTCACATGGGCAACAATGGAGAAACCTGGAGGGGGTGATTGGGCGGAAACAGCCTTCCTGAACCCAAGTAGTGCTCTGTTGTTGAATTTCTGTGCTAGTTATAGATTGCCATGAAGAAACCATATCCAAGCATAAAGTGGTTCATAATTTGGTAACGGAACACCTTAGACCAAAGATCGACGATTGACTTGGTGGTTATATCATCAGATCTGCCGCAGTATGTTTTGGACACTCGGTCGAAGAGAGGAGCAGAGCTGTCGACTGATAACCACCTGGTGGTGAGGTGGATCAGAGGGCTGGGGAGACTGCTGGACAGACCTGGTGTTGTGAGAGTGAATAGGAAATGACTGGTGGATGCCCTTGTCCGTGAGGTCTTCAACTCCCATCTCTGTGAGAATTAGTTAGGGAAGGTCAGGAAACAGAATCTGAGTGGGCCATATTTAGAGCCTCCATCGTGGCAGCGGCTATTAGGAGCTGCAGAAGGTCATTCGTGTGTGTTGTACCAGAGAACTCACTGGTGAGGGAGGCTGTCAGGCTGACAAAGGAGGCCTTTGTGGCCTGGTTGGCCCAGGGGTCTCCTAAAGCAGCAGACAGGTAGTGAGAGACCTGAAGGGCTGTGGCTTTGGTGGTTGCCAAAACAGAGATGTGGGGGGAGTTCAGGGAGGCTGTGGAGAAGGACTTCTGGTTGGCTTCAAGGAACATCTGGGAAACTGTTGACTCAGGAACAGGAAGTGGCTGTGTTCATTGGGAGGAGGAGAATGGCTGACCTGGACTGGGGATATTGTGGAGCAATGGAAAGAGCACTATGAAGAACTTCAGAACCCAATCAACATGTCCTCTATAGAGGAGGGGAGAATCAGCACCTCCAAATATGAGGCCATGGAGTGAGTTGCTCACTCACTTTTGGGCACAAGATTTGGTGAGGAGCTCAGACATCCAAAGGGAGCGTGGAGTAGATCAACTGCTCCTTTGCATTGCATAGATCCAGTCGAGGTGGTTCAGGCATCTGATCAGGATGCCTCCTGGGCGCCTTCCCCTTGGAGATTTTCTTGCCATGTCCAATTGATAGGAAACCCCGGGGTAGACACAAAACACACTGAAGGAATAATACATCTTATCTGACTTGGGAAAGCTCCGGGATACCCCAGGAGGAGCTAAAATATGTTGCTGGGAAAGGGACGTCTGGACTAGCAGGCTAAGCATGCTGCCACCATTACCCAGTCACAGAAAAGTGGAAGAAAATGGATGGTTGGATGGATGAATGGATGATTCATGAAACATAGAAGGGACCAAATATATTAGTGTTGTGGCACTTGTGATAACAAGGAACAGGGAACAAGATAATCCATTTTCCATAGTAAGCAGGAGGATGCGCATATTCTGGTACATGGTTGTCAAGAAAGTACTTTATGGATCAACAAGAAATCACAACACAAGTCTTATACCAAGTGAAAATAGTTGTATTGCATCGCTGCAAGCAAGAGTGACAAATTCTACCAGAAAATTCCCCACCCGTTTAAGTAATTCAAATGCAGCCTGCGTCTGAGCCAATGGTCATTGCCAGAAACGTGTCACTTGTCAAAAACATCACGTCTGACAGGCTCTTGAATGCTGCGTATCATCCCATTCTGTTAAAGCTTGCTGCAATATTATTAATGTTGACAACATATCTGACAAACAGAGAGGATTCTGTCATTAGCAGCTGCTAATTCATGCATAATGAAATACGCTGAGGATTATTTTAATTTTTGCTGCATAGTAATATGTGGTCTGTGGAACTTTGCGTGGGGGTTTTTTTGGTTCCAGTGGAGCATCTCGCAGAGTCCTAATGAGATTAAATGAGTGCGGTTAGCTTAGCACATGTCAATATGCTCATGGATATGGTGAGAGCACATTAAACAATTTACCACGCCTGTGCATCACTCAGTTAAATGGAAATTAACAAGAAAACAAAAGCAAGTGGAGAATGTACAAAAAGCTAATGGGTTTTCTTATTAGTTATTTTACTGTTTTGTAATGTTATGACATGTGGATCAGTCGAGGCTACGTGCCAAACTGTTTCATTAATCTTGTTAGCGAAACAGATTGCAAACAATTCCTCATACCTCTTTGAGAGTCTGCATGTCTGTATGTCTACATGTGTGTCAGCTCCAGGAAGCCATAAATTAATTGTGGTATCTCTGTCAGACTCCCATTTTAAGGTTGATTAATAGAATTACAAGATAAATATGCTTGGAAATCAAACGTAATACTCAGGTCTTTCACCAGCACAGAAACAGTCACATCGGCTGTTATTAAAGAAATCAACGTAACATTGAATATTGTTTCACAGCAGCTTACTTGTACCAACAAAACATGACATGTTGCTTCCAACAAAAGAAAGGTGACATGTTGGCATGGCAAATGAGCTGTTTCTGTGCACGATTTTTTAATTTATTTTTTTCATTTTAATAGAGAAATTGTTTCTCTATAAGTTGACATCTAATAGGGATAAAAACCTATTTTGCTTGCTGACATGTTCATCTCTGAATTGGTGATATCAATATTGTGTCTCATGTTGTTATGTTAACTAAAGACCTATAATTGACAGTCATACTAAAAAGCCTTTTAAAATTAATGTACATTGTTTGTTGTTGTGAAACTCGCTCTTTTTATGACATTCAGTCTCACATGCAGAAGATTCTCAAAACTCTCTGAATTTTCAAGTCAGACCAGGGACATTTTAAGTCAAAACAAGTAGGACTGATACTACTTCAAAACAATCAGTGATCTCAAAACCAAGTCAATCACAGTCACCAGTAATGATAAACACATTATGCTTTGTTCAATCAATACATGCGTTTCTGTTATTTCCCTGAATGCTGATGTGCCCCCTGCTGGGGAAGAAAATATGAACCTGGTCAGTATCAGCAGATGGCTGGTTTACTGTATATCTAAGAAGAAAACGCACCTGACAGATATTATGTCCTCTTTGAGGAATTCTAAGAACAGTGAAGACAAACTTTGTGTATTGTTTTACAGTGTGCTCCATGATGCAAAATGGCTCCTTCAAACACTGGATTTAGTACTACATTTAATAGGTTGTTTTTACAATAATGGAGATATAGCTTGAAGGAGCAGTTCAGTCCATATATTAAATTGTGTAGCGTGTACAGTATGTCTCCTCACATTACCATCTATTGGTTAGACGCACTACCAGGAACTGTCAAGCAGCTTGCAGTGAATTCTTGAAATAACAGCAAAAATCCAAAAGACCTTCATCTAAAAAATAGGTCAAGAGGATGTTCAGAAAGAGGCTCATGTAATGAAAGACATTAGTCTCATGTTAACCATTCAAAAAGGGGTTCATTTTGTGGTGCTCTCTCTCTGTATTTAATATTTCAGCAGATTCATAACGACGATCCTGATAAAGTAACAGTGTGAAACTAAAGGGCACATCAACTGAATAGAAAAGCAGAATAGTAATTGAATTTGCAATCACACAAATTCCGTGCAGAGGATATTCTCTGTATTTAGTTAGGTCACCTACCAGCTCAGAGAGACTTGATTGGCACAAAAAGAGATTCAAATTTAACACGTTAATGTAGGAATGCATAATTTCCAAGAAAGCAAAGCTTAAACTGAATACTGAGTTTGTTCATTCAGATCCCAGTAGCTGACGCATATGTTCATATAAACAACAGTGTACTGACAAAAAGTGTTCTGTTGGTCTATTAGTATTAAAGTAATGTGGTTTGCATTAGAAATGGCTTTTTGTTGCTCTTTAAAAACAGCTTTACTTGACTTTAAGGGTACTGAGAATAGTCGTGTAAACAGATTTTTGCATTCTGGTTGTAAGTGGAAAATTTGTAACGGCACATCTACTGCATATTTCAGATGAGTGTTTACTGCTGCGTGACATTTTGGGCTGCAGAAATCCATTCTTCATTATGTCATAAACTCCCTCCCATCAAACTTAAACGTCCTCAAAGCTTTCACCAGACAGCAGAGATACAGTTCAGACAGACACAGATGTGTGATGAGGACACACTGTGCCGCTAAAAAAATCTCGAGTACTACATTGCTTTTATTTCCTTGAGTACGTCATGGAAGTTTTTGACACAAACCTCCCCTGCTGGATGCTTCATGGACGCCAGTTTCCAGGCCTCCTCGAACGTTGCCTCAGAAATATTCACACCCACATTTCTGAAGATCTCTGCAATCTGTGAAGAAGAGGATGAAGAGTGTCAATATCAAAAACCTATTTCACGAAAACACAGTCAAGTTATAATGGAGAGACTGATGTATTTTTTATCTTTTATTTTTATGTAACTGCACTGAGGCCATGCTGCAGCAGAGGGAGACTAATAATGACTAATCTGGAAACAGAACTCAGTGATTATGAAACAGACTGGTGAAGGTGGAAAAGTTTTCCTTGACAAAAGATAAAAGAAAACAACAGATAATCAACAAATAGAAAAGAGTGACAGTTCGGCAGAGAGGGATCACAGAGAATGGAGTATTGATTCCGCAGGGCTCGTCTGCTTTACCAAAACAAAGTCTCATACCACATTGGTCACAAGTGGACTCTTTCAAAAATATACGCTCTCCAGTAAGAGTTGAAATTTCAGCGAAGTTAAAGAAGTTCAGAGGATTTTTGAATATGTAATAAAACCCAAACAGGAAAGACTGTTTGCTATATTAAGCTTCTCTTCAGCACCCAACCAGGCATTCAACCTTGAACATCATGCCTGCTATGATGTTTCATGTCTTTCATCTCATACAGAATTTACATTCTTTTAATAAACAGGATATTTTGAAACCATACAGGAAAACTGGGGAGATTCTAACTGTCTGATGTCAGACAGAGCTGACAGTAAATATGGGCATACTCTGTTATAAGTTGCATTGGACAAAAGTGTCCGCCAAATGAATGTGGTGTATGTAATGGAATGAAACAGTGTGATAGGTAGTAATACAGATTGTGGACTGTCGAGCATACCTCATTCTTGCTGCGAGGACAGAAGAGGTGTTCCTCATGAACACCCAGAACAGCATAAACTGATGGATACAGAAGATCTCTAACCGTGGACATATCACCGTAGTTGGTCGTGTCACTGACTCTCCTTATGCGTGGAGCTGGAAGGTCAGAACGCACTGATGGGATCCCGAAGGTGTGGCTGCCTAGTTGAAGAGAGACCACATAATGGGTAGGGATTTATGGAATTGAATGGATTATACAAAATGAAGTATTGTATATCAGTCATTTCATGTCTCCCGCAGTGTGATACCACACATGTCGTGCTTGTGTCATTAGGGAGAGTGTTTGCATATTGCTCTTGGTTATTTCACCATTGACCTCCCCTATTTTCTGTACTGTGAACATTCTGGCTCCCAATTATAGGCTGTCACTCACAAATCCCTCCTTCTGGGTTTCAGACTGGAAAGGAAATAGTCAAATATTGACACTACAATTATTTTGTCTTTCATTTTCCGCAGAACACACATGTGGCACTGTGTGATAATGTGTATGCCATTTAGTGCGCAGCATGCTTATCACCACACATCTCTATTTTTGGCCTACATGATGTAGCTGGACCTTCATCGACAGCCCCAATGAGGGAGGAGGAGGTCAGGAAGTGGTCTGGGACTGCCCTGGGTTGGCTCAGGGTACTGTTGGTCTTCAATGGGGTGCCAGACTCAGCAGGCTCCAGGTCCTCAGGCTTAGTCAAGGCCTGACAGGCTGGAAGCTGTGCTGACTCTGAAGAAGGTTCCCTCTCTACGCAAGCAGGAGCCGTGCTGGTCTGACGCTCTGCAGGAGACACGATAAAAAGAAAATTATCCAGGAAATGAACCTTCACACATAACCTGTACATCAGCCTCAAATCTTAGTCATGTTAACTGTCAAGTTAATGTCAGTGTTGTAGTCTGAGATACCATAAAAGATAAATCAGCCAGCTGCATTTGCAATTCAGTATCTGAGTCCTGAGTGGAAATAAATGCATAAAAATGTGAATGTGAAGCAGAGCATTTCTGGAAAAGCATGCCCACGTTAAGGTTGGACAGCATCTAAGTAAATAAACTGATACATTACAATCCATTTAACTGACAATTTGTCATAATGTGTTGCCCTTGGCTCAGCAGAGTGGATTATATCTCCAACACCTGTGCAGGTAGCAGGCCAAAATGTCTGATGGCTTAAAATAGTTCCAACATGTGAATTTATATCTAATATGTATATAATACAATCATATTTTCCTTCAACATTTCTGCTTTATTTGATAGTAGAGAGACACAGGACACTGGATTCAAATCCAGGCCAGTGCGGGTAGGACTCAGCCTTCTTATGTGGAACGCAAAATTTGCCAAATTCACCTGCCGGCAAGAGAATTCCAACGGTGTGATCTGGTGGACTTTTCACGGTGTTTCCTCTCCTGAAGCGATGGGATTAATGAGAGAGTGACGGTAAACATGAGTTAGTGAAGTATGTACAGAAGTCACATAATTGGTCAGAGGACATGTGACAGAAACTTACACGGTCGTTATTCCAAGTTGTAGCGCCAACTTTTCCCTGTTCCCAGATCTCTTCCAAACCGTCTTTGGATTGTAAAACCTGTGGCAAAATAATATGCAGTGTTATGAAAATTAACAACAAAACACTTGTGCCAACCTGTTGCAGGACTTACTTCTGTGTTTCCCCGAGCCAGTGGAGAGTTTTACCAACATTACGGCCGTCGTTGAAATGAGGTGTGAGGATCCCAAACACGCTGTCTTTACTACAGTGATTCCAGTTGTACTTCCTGTCAATTTGCTCACCTGGAGGAGTCAAGGAGATTTCATTGTGGTGAAACACAGACATTGCATTTCAAAATACTAAACAAGACAAGATAGACTGACAATAATGTACATTTTTCCACTCTTCTTACCAACATAATGGCCGTTGTGGCTACGCATTTTAGCCTCGTGTCCCTCCTGAGCTTCCATCTCCACCTCCTCTGTGGTTTTTGAAGGGTTAATAATGTCACCCACAGTCAAGCCTGGACAAAAATGAACATGAGACATTCAAAAGAGAGGAGGTTTGTCATTTCAGTAAAATGATTCCTACACTTACGACAATTATTTAGAAACATTAAACACAATATTTCCAAAAAATCTAAACATTCTGAGGAGCAGTAACATAAGTACAAGTTAAGCCTATTTTCTTTTCTTTATTCAAAAATTGTTTCACCCGTGACCTTATTTGATGATAAACATACCTCTAACTGTTTTCACACCAAATGTAGTTTTGTCATTATAGCAGGTGGGAAGTCCAGCGTGCTCATCATGGGACCTGCCCAGCGGTGCTTTTTTATTCTTGGCGTACACTGTTTCACTGAGCTCTTGTAACCTCTGTTGGAACCAGGTCTTCTGAGGAGGATTTAGCAAGCTTCCCGCCTGTTCGAACCACATAAAAATGAAGGACTAGTTAGCTTGTGATTATTATTATTAGTAGTAGTAGAAGTAGGGTAATAAATTATTTATTGTCAATACTTTTACTGTAACCCACAAGGTGGTGTGTGTGCTTGTGTGTGCTACTCACAGTGTGGGACGTTTTGGTGCTGATGCCATGAACAAGGGTGCCGGCAACATCTGGATCATCTGCCTTCCCTTGGTGCACTCTGACGACCCCCAGCTCTGGCTGGATGCTGCTGCGGAATTTCCTTACCACCGGTGGGGTGGGGGGCTGAAAAATAAAAATGCTGATATCATTCAGTTGTGCCAAAGCACCCAGAGATAGACTGCTCTCCATACATTAAGATGCAATACTAAGCACCTAACTACATCCCACTGTCAAAATGCTCACACGTGAAAGCTGAACTTACCCCCTCCACTTCTTTTAAGCAGGTCTCGACCGTGTCTCCTTCAGGTATTAGTTTTCCAGCCTGGTGTTAAGTTTAAAAAATAATAATAAAATAAAATATACAGTATCCAGCCAGGAGTACCCTACGGAGCCCCCCTAGACCCCTAGGAGAGCACAAAATTTAATAAAATACTCTCCTAAGGGTCCAAAGGGCTTCGTAGTATCCGCCAATAACAAAGGTTAATTTAGCTAAAATGCTCCACAGTTTTAGACACAGCACAGTAAGAGTAAGCTAACGTTAGCTAGCTATGCTAAAGCTGAATTACCCTCGGTACGTTTGGACCTCTGTCAGTATATGTCAGTTGGTAAGAAGTATGTCCGTCTGACATATTGATCTTGAATCCACGTGTAGCAGGTACAGAGGCAGTCCTTGTTTTTTAGTCACTGGCGTTCGTCTTCTCTATCTGTGAAAAGTTTCTAACTTTCTAGCTAGTTGCACGAAATTCTTCCATTAGCCGCTGCTAGTGCACCTGTTTGAATTGCGTTGCCTAGCAACATCAGACCCCTGAATTCAATGAAGCTGTAACGGACAGGTTTAATACTTTTCAGGGGAATGTGAAATCATGCCAGCTCATGGTGACGGAAATGTGACATTTGTATGACGAAGTTATGTGAACTGTTAATCAGTGAGAAATTTGACAAACATAAATAGGTATTGACGTGGGACAAATTCCCTCTTTTCGGGATAATGTTGATGTTCTTTCTTTGCTGTTTTGTACTGCTATGGAAAGGCACGTACCACTAAATTAGGAATAAATCCTAACAGATGATTGGTCAGTCGCAGCAATACGTAGGCGGATTGTCAATTCCAGTCATACGATCTGTCATCATCGTTCGTACAATGCGAAAAGGGAAGTTGAAAGAAGTGGGAGAGGGACATCGCGGAGTCTTATGAAATCTAACGTTATAGTAGCTGGCTGGGTACGCGACACACTGTGAAGTGCCACAAATATCGTCCTGGAGACACCATTCACTACAACTAGCTTCCTCTTTCTGCTAGGTGAGTAGCTAATATTAGCGTTAGCTAGCTAGCTAATGGCTATCCGGAGGGCTCCTCCCGATGCGGCCACAGCTAAACAACGCTCGCTTACTGTGTTAGCCATCCAAGTGTCTATTATGTGGCTAGCGAACGTTAGCTAGCCGACACTGGAAGGGCCAAGCTAGTTAGCATAGCACATTAACGTCGTTCGGCAGGTGAATCCGGATCAGCCGTCACGTTTAGACCATTAACACATTAACGTAAACCACCTATGATATAACAAACATCTGTGACTCCGTTTCCTCCACTGATTGATGAGGCAGATCACTAAATGAACGTCATGCAGCTAAGGTTAGCTAGCTGTCACTAGCTGTACACACCCAAAGCTGCATCATCTGTCTTGGTATTCTCAAACGTTAGTTAAATGGCGTTAAATATCAGATGTAGCGCATATAAGCTTGGTGTGTACGATACTATCCAAAATGAAAGTAACGTTACACAGGCTAAAGAATGCTTTTTTCCAGGTAGAGATCGGTTTGGGGCTAAACATTTTGAACTTGCTATGTAAGCTTGCTATGTTGCTAACGCTAGCAGTCGTTACTCTGCTAATTCGAGCCAGTCAACAACAACATAAGAGGTTATTTGTGGTTAACTGTGTGTCGTAATGCGATTTCGACGAAGCTGACGGTAATTATTTTTGGACTGATGCTCTGTGTTTACTCGGTTGGTGGTAGTGAGAAATGTCCAAGTTGCTGAGAGAATCTGTTGTTGTCTTGTTAATATGGTTGATGTTGTTATTCTCCTTAAATCTCCAGACCGGCAGATAGGAACCTGGAAGTTAACTTCACCCAGAACCATTTTCCCACTTCTGCGCCCAGACCGTGTCATACTAATCCCCGTTGCGACAGCGTGTCTCCCATAACTTGAGGCTACAGACAGGAGTTGCTCGAGGTTTGCTGTTGCATATTTTCAAAGCTGTACCAGTTGATCAGCTTTTTGTCAGAAGAGAAACTTTGGCAAGTGAAGCAGCAGTTCAGGTGCTTTTTATGTGACATGTGTTGCCAAACTGTTTCTGTCTGACAGAAAATTGACTCTCCTGACAAGATCTGCCGAACCCTATCATATTTTTGCCTTACCTGTTACAGTCAGCTACAGTTTCCTCAGCTAGTCATGGCAAGCTACCAACTATTGTTTGGAAAGGAAAGAAACGGTGGCTGGTAAAGTGAAACCTGACTCGGTATGTAGTGAACGACAGTAAATTTCCTTCCATGGTCTTTTGTCATCTCTGATACTTTGGCCTCCAGGTTTGGACTGTTTGTGTTAAAGAAATATTGTTAGAACAGCAGCATAAAACTATAACATTGAAATTCCTGAATGCATACCCCTGTTTATAAACAGGCCGACACTTCCTAAATCTTCTAGTTTCTGACAGATGACTTTGCTTTTCAGTCGATTGTCTCTGAAAGCATGTATTCTAAAAGTACAAATAGTTTGTCATAGTCATATTTTTTCTCCAAAAACCTCACTGTTAAAGCAGGGTTTGGTTGTCCAGTCTTTATGTTCTGTGTGCTATGGACATGATGTTTTAGTCTAACTGTAATTTCCACCGGCCGCGTTCCGTCTGCGAGACTAGAATGGCAGGAGTGCAATTCACTCCATCTCCATTTCAGAAGCGTATTTACGCTCTGCTCCACAGAGAATACGTGCCGAGTCTATTTTTGATGAACGGTGCATCAGTCTCACACAGAAGTCAGACACAGGAAAGGTGTAGAGAATCCGGTAAATAAAAAAGAACAAACAAAAAAAGAAAAACACCCTGTGCCGACTCCTGATTATACATCAACAATAAATGTAATCAAAACAGACAAAATAGAAACCCTCTAACTACGAAGCCTTCTTGCTCATGGTAGAAGCACAAAAATCAAAAATGACCAAACGCCAATGGTGGAGATTGGAGACATGTGGAGGATGGAGCAAATACACGTTGCATACACGACGTCACAGATACGTGCCCGGTGGAAATCTCGGGTCAGGCTCTTTTATCTACAGAGAAAATACTTCTCTTATTTAGCTTTAAATCATAAGGTAGCTATGTAGCAACTGCTGTATGCTACCAAAAGCTGCAGCTAAATGATTTAAGAAATCATCAGTAAATGTTTTACCTGTCGTAATCATGATTCGTAGTTGCTGACAACGAAACGCCAAATCATACGCTTGAGTTTCATTGAAATGAATTTCAGTTTTAACCAAAATTATCTGCCAGCATTGATTTTTGACTCATTCAGATTTTTTTATGTGACAGTGACACTTCGTTTTCTCTTTCCTGCTCAGGTATTCTCCGCAGTTTTTCGCAGTTCATCAGCGTCCAGAGGAAGAGACCGGACAGTGTGACATGGCAAGTAGAGGCGGAGCTACGCGACCCAATGGGCCAAACGCAGGCAACAAGATCTGCCAATTCAAACTCGTGCTTTTAGGAGAGTCAGCCGTGGGGAAGTCAAGTCTCGTACTTCGTTTCGTCAAGGGACAGTTTCACGAATTCCAGGAGAGCACAATCGGAGGTATGCATCTTCACGGGGCCGTGTCCTGGCTTTTTTTCTGCAAACAGGCCTGCAAAACTGTATGCAAGGATTGATATTAGAGAAATACTTTTACCCACCTTCTTGTCACAGAGAGACTCGCAGGAGATCACACATTGGAATAAGCTCTGAAAATCTACATCAGTAAATGGATTACAAAATGTGACAATAAAATTAGTCTTTGTGGTGACAGGGTGCAGGGAATATGACTAAGAAATGAGTAAAGTTTAACACAGTGAAGAGATCATGGTGGCACACAACATAGGGTTTAGTTGAGAAGACAAGGAAATAATGAGCCTGTAGTTTACGACTGAGGATGGAGAATTGTGAGTGTGAAAGAACTACAGAACTGTGGATATAAGAAGGGGAATTCTTGGACATCTGCCATTAGTTCCTGGTATGTCCAGCAGCTTACGTGAGGTTAAAGAACTCTGTCATTATTTACATAATATTCAACTTATTGCCCTTTGACAAACATACTACTGACTGGATATTGGATGCTTATATCAGACTTTCCATTTCATTGCATTGCTATTTATAGACTCACCTTAGATCAAATAAAAACATTGGTAGACTTGTGAAATCCTAGACAGCACTGATCATAGATCACAGAGCGCACTGATCACATAAAGTAAATAAGCTCAGACTGGATGAGCTGGTACGAACAAGGCACAGGTAAAGTTACACCTGAGCTTATCTGTCCAGTATGAATCAATATGTGTTAGTATGCATAACAAAGTGATGGAAACAAAATCATAAAGAGAAAAGGTTTGTGAACTGTTGGTCAGTGGTATGATCTCCAGAATGACAAAAATGAAGTTGCACTGGGCAGTTTCCAGGTCTGAATATGTAACTGACTGAATATTAACAGAGCATTCCTAAAAATAAGAGCATTGCTGTCAGTGAAGCATCGCAGAGCAAATAAAGGCTCAAATGTGCCTATGTGAATCCCACCCTACTTTAACGCCTCAGCAACCGTCCAGATTTTGGATGTTCAGTATAAAACGTGTTTGACATTACCAGGGGCCCGATTTTCCAAATGTGGACCAAGTCAAGCAGATAATCCTCCTGTTTGTGTCTCCAGCATTGGTCTTAAGTTGTTACTTTAACAGCAGCACATTTTGCGTAGCTCGGTGGCTACAGACCCGATTGTCATCCGTCCCTCTGCTTTGTGCCCCTGCAGCTGCCTTTCTGACTCAGACAGTATGTTTGGACGACACAACAGTCAAGTTTGAAATCTGGGACACAGCTGGTCAGGAGCGCTACCACAGTCTGGCTCCCATGTACTACAGAGGTGCCCAGGCAGCCATTGTGGTGTATGATATAACAAATGAGGTGAGTCAGGTGCCAGGCTTTCTATCATGTGGTTGCTGTCACAAACACTGTTTTCACTAACCATAGCTGGAACAACATTGTTGTCAGCGATGAGGAGATAGTGGGGGTTTTCCATCGGACGTTTAGTACAGTCATGTCAAAAAAAGAAACTTATTTTGGTGTCTTGACAAATTAAGAGATGAGTTTTAACTCCAAATAGGTAATATTTGACAGCACTCAAAAATTTGTATTTATACAGTGTGCACTGAGGGATTTTAATTACAAAGAGAACATGTTGAACATGGACTCATTGACCTCCGCATAGTCGACATATTAAACAGCGAGTGTCCACTTTTCACGGTCTTAACACTGAAAATGAAGCTGCCTTAAAGACGGTAGCTGACGTAGTTATATTCTATTTGTAAATTGTGCCTCAAAGATGGACTGTGGTTGCTTGTTTGTGTAAAAAGTCAGTCACAAAAATAGGAATGAGGAAACAGAGTTAATGTCAGCTTTGCTATCAGTTACGAATGCTCCTCAGTGTCAAAGCCAACAGCAGTTTTGTCCACACTTAAAGAATAGAATAAGAGTCCTTTCTCTCCAGAACTTAAAGTACAGGCATGTATCCCCCATATAATAAAGTCTGTGGTAAAATATGTGTGTGACAGTACAGCTCACTGCTGCTGTTACTCGACCTGAGCTGAGGACATTTTCATTTGTTTCATATTCTTCAGAGTCTCTATTCTGGGCCTTGATCAAAACATGAGCAGAAGCCTTGCCAGACATCGTCTTTCCATCACATGGATCTTATTGTTATTTTCACTAACTGAGTCACCCCCCACCCCGCCCTGTTTTGTTTGCCAGGAGTCATTTGTACGGGCGAAGAACTGGGTGAAAGAGCTTCAGAGACAAGCCAGTCCGAATATTGTAATAGCTCTGGCTGGGAACAAGGCTGATCTCGCAAACAAGAGAGCACTGGACTTCCAGGTTTGTGTTCTTTAAATCCTTATTGTTTAACTGGAGGATGTTGTGTCGTTGTCGAAGGCTTCATTAAACATTCACAGACTGATGAGACAGAATGACAGCCTCTGATTGGTCCTCATCCTGTCTGCTGCTTCAGACACACCTGCTTTGTTTCCTCCACATTTAGTTTTGTCTTTCTTGTTTGTCTGCTTGTGTTTTTGCCAATGCAAACTGTGAGGTTAGTTATTTTGACCAATGATTTCCTGGTGGGTGGTTTCACTTTCATAGGATGCACAATCATACGCAGACGACAACAGCTTGCTTTTTATGGAAACATCAGCAAAGACTTCTATGAACGTGAATGAGATCTTCATGGCCATTGGTAAGTTTCTCTGATATCTTCAACTCCCAGATCTTTTCTATATGAAGATTTGAACATTTACCATGTGACATAAACTGAAGCGGATCTATTTCTGCCTGCCCTCCTGTCAGAGCTCCTGTCGGTTGTTTTGAACACTGTTTTCTACCATAAAGCAATCACAGAGATTTCTTGCAAAGCGAGGTCTGTCAGCTCAGTGTAAAATGTGCCAGTGGAGAGTTTGTCCACAAGAGAGTGCTATCGGACTTGCTCAGGATACATCATGGTCACAATTTCTTCACAAAATAAATTAAAACCCCCACACTGCGCCCACACAGGTGTTTCACTTATGTTGCCTGATTTCTTATAAAGCACCGACTCTGTGTGGGTGTGCATTTTATGTGTTATTCCTCTCTTTTATGCTTTTATTTGTTGTCATAAACTGTGCTAATATCTCCAAATGATGATGTACAAAGTATCTTTAAGAGCAGCTGAATACTCTGTTTTAGCTTAAGCATGGCCCCCTTCACAGATTCAGAACATGCCTTCAAAACCTCCTGCTCGACCCTGTTTGAGCTGCTAGTTTATCTTAATGAGGCTTCAACAGGAGTAGCAGATGAAAGAGTGACAGTCTCAACGTGTTTCAGCAAATTACAACTCCGTACTGTCCACACTGATAACAGGTGATTCAGAGGCATGGGGTCCCAGAGAACGCCACAGATTTGTCACGGGGAGTTTAGAGGGCAAAGATACTGAAACTGCGAGTAATGAACACTGCAGACTGGGTCCAGGGTCAGTGAAGAGTGTCAGGAAGTGACTCAAACAAAGGATTTAGTGTGATGCTGCTCTTTAGAATGAATTTCGCCACCACTGATCTTGTCGCCGTGTCACTGCAGCAAAGAAGTTACCCAAGAATGAGCCTCAGGCGGCCGGAGCCAGCAGCGGGCGGAACCGGGGGGTGGACCTGACAGAGACGGCTCAGCCCACCAGCCGTCCCTGCTGCAGTAACTAACCCAGCTCTTCCTGCTCATCGCCCCCCCCCCCCCCCCGCACACACACACATAAACACACGCACACACACGCCCTCTGCTCCCCCCCCCCCACCCTCCTCTCAGCTGAACAGCATCTGGACATCTTGGCTTCCTGACGTCAGACCTGACCGTCACCCTCACTCCCCTGGAATAGCTAAAAGACTCTGTATAGCTGCATTTCTAATACCTTTTGTTTTTGTTTTTTGTTGATGTTTTTTTTTTTTTTTTAAACTTTTTTTAAGAAGTGTATATCAGTATAATGGATGCATGTATCACTACAACGCCTAAAACAACACATTTTTATCTCTTATTCAGTTGTGAGACTAACCCCATGTCAGAAAGATGAGCGAGCGAGACGCCTGTGAACGTGTGATTGTGTCGCGTGCGAATTTCCAAGCGTGATTTGCTGATGAGAAGGTGTAGCCTCATTTGTCACTTCACAGGGTCGGCTGGATGTTGCCTGATACTCTTTGCGTGCGGGTTAAATTATGCCCGCAATCAGGAGCAAAGCAAATTGTTCCCATCTTGAGACGCCTGGCTTCCCGGACCGTCTGTCGTGAGGCATCAGTGCGTGGAGAAGGTGCCAGGAAAGGACTGCTGCGCAAACCAAGAATCCCTCCCTCCTCACATCTGTTACACAAGACGGCATCTTCATCCAAGGCTCTTAACGGAAAGTGCGGAAAATAAATGTGGCACTGTCCAGTTTTTTTGGAAAGGTTGGAAAATGCACACAAAAAAAAGTCTTTTTGAGAGGATTGAAGACAAACCGCGTCTGGCTTCCCATCATGTGCGGTCATCTGTAGAGCGATACGGGCTTGTCACGCTGCCATACATCATATTGAACAGCGAGTTCTGGAAGCATGGGAACATCAGGAACCAACACCTTCAGGCCAACACGAGGCCGGTAGGACAGGATTTTTAGATTTGGCCTTGCTATTTATTTTCGTCGAGTCCATCACAGAAGTCCCACGTTAAATTCTGACCCTGATTTGGCCTCGCGTGGAAGAGAAAACCAACAGGAAACTTGACGACTGTTGAACATCGTGCTTTGTGAGATGTCTTGCAAAGACTTGAACATACTTCTGTGTTAAACTCTTGTCTTTGTTAACCTGCTCTGTTTCTGTTCAGGCCAGTAGTCGACCTGCATCAATTCGGGGGATCTCAATCAAAGGGGGGATTGTTTCTAGACTAGAGTTCAGACGGCACACACAGAAATTTGGACTACTACCATTATCACAAGTCTGTGGAAAAATATACTCTAATGTTGTTATAGGGTGCAATGTTGCAATGTTGTCTTCTTCCTCCTTTAGTACAGCTTGCAGAGCTGATGAGCTCACCAGGAAATTATTTAGAGATTCCGAACAATTGTACAGTTCAATATAGGTCTGCTTTTTATTTTATTTTTATTTCATTTTCCTCCTCGGCCTTGTCACAAACAGGTCAAATGTTAAGCAGTGGTGGTCTTTTTAGGTATATGTAGTGTTATTAACAAACTCCCTCTCTGGTGTCTTGTTACTTTTCTCAGAAATGGTCCATGGTCATGTTTGAAAGGAACTTTTATTGCATTGCACAGTGTTGGTCATGTTTTAATTAATGACTGCCCTTCGATTTTATATGACAGACTGTCTTGGACTTGCTAACCTACAGCTATAAGCAGGTAGCATAATTAACCTTACTGGTGGTCTCTCTTACAGCTCAATGAATTTTAATGATAAAACAGCATTACTAGTGATGGGCTGATCAGTTTTGAGTGTCTGAATACAACTTAATAAATTCAATAAAGAGGTCTCTTGTATGCCTCCTTGCTCTGAATGTCAGTGGCATCACATGAAAGAAGTTTTTTTTTTTTTTTTTTTAACAAGATTCAGCTTTTATTTAAACCACACTTCATGTTCGTCATTGAAGTCCTTGAGTCGTACACACAACACACCTGAGGGATTTTTCTTTTTTTGATTCTACTGATGAATCCAGGTCATGTGTACGAATCTGAGACCACAAACTCTGACCTCATGGTGGCACTCATCTCCAAATGCAATCATTTCATGCATTTCTCTGTGTGTTATCATTGAAATGTTTAAATATTTGCATTGGGGACTGAGTGGCCAAAACAATGTGAAATTGTGAAATGCATTTTTCACATTTAAAAGAGTATTTAGATGAAAAAAGAACAACAATTTAGCGTTGAACCTCTGCAAAGAAGCTGGTTTTTAAATAAGAATGTTCGGATTTCCTGACTTTCAATCCTTAAATGGCTTTAGCTCCAAAAAAAAACACTGGCTCCTACAACACTCAAAATGCAACTTGAGAGCTTCTTTTCATCCATCCTTGCCTGGGAAACATCCACTTTCTTCAGTCCCTACATCCCCGGTTTGTGGCGCAGGCTTCCTGTTACCAATGTCCCGCCTCAGAGCCAATAACCCTGCTGACGTCAGCTGTTGCCAGACGTTCTACATCTATCTGCACAGGCTGAGTAATAGCTCTCCACGCAATAATTGCACTGATCTTAAAGTGTAAAGTCAGTGTGTTTGTCAATGAATCAATAATGAAAGTAGCCGTGAGTTGCAGCCCTGCTTTTACCCACATCTTCACTCTCTTGGTTGGTCTCTGCTGTCAGTCCCGTGTTCCTTGTATATTCTCACCGTCTGCCTCCTCTCTCAGCTCTTGGCTGTGTTCCATCCCAACACTTCACACACTCCCCATCCTTAACGTCCTCACAAGATGAGTCATCTGAACTCTCGACCGGCCCCATCACACGTTTGGCCAAGAGACAAACCTCTGAGCAGAAATGATCTCCTGCTCCTGTCAATTACAGTGCTTACAACCTCATTAACAGGAGGTTCATCCAGCACCGCCCACACGCCACTGCAGGCAAAAGACAAAGAGGAGTCGTGAGGGCGTGCAGCACAGGGATCAATAACCGATTACACTCACGGTCTTTAAGGCGGCTGAGACCTCTGAGCGTTGATGATGTCCCTCGCCCAAACAGCGCTGTGTATTAAAGTGTCAGATCACCAAAATTACAAAACATTTTCTGATCTCCAGTGGCTCTACTCATAGATTTTTGTCCAGAGATGTTTTCCATTATACTAATTTAATGGATAGAAGATGCAGTTCTTCAGAAGAAGGTGGTCCCTGAAAACAATTCACGTTGAGGTCTGGGAATTATCTTGACTGACAGGTTTCTGAAAGGAAAACTTCATCCACCTCAATTGAATTAGCGTGGCAACATAAATCATGACCTGGAAAAATAAACGCAAACCTTCTGGAGTTTTCCATCATCGGCAGGCAGAAAGTGCTCAGAAAAGATGAAATACAGCTCTCCATCTGCCGATGCGCCGGCTGGTGATGTGATATGATCAAAATCCACAGAACAGCAACCAAATGGACCTTATGGTGTTTCCTCAACTGCTGCTTCCACGGGAACGAATGAACTTTGAACCTCAACACCAAAACTGTGGATGGATAAAAACCACAAGAGAAGGAACGAGTGAGAAATGATTAATTCACTCTTTATTTTAGCCGTCCCTGCAGTGTGCATGCACATGTGTTTTAATGCGTGTGTTTTGTGTCTGTAATTTGGGTGAACTGACCCTTTACGGCCAATGGAGCCTCCATTTTTGGAAATAATTCTAATATTTCTTAAACTTTGTGCAAAAGTATAAGAATATACAAAAGTATAAGAATACTGTTGCCATGAAAAGTACTACTCCATAGTGTTTAACAGTATCAAAAAAAAATGCAGCGCAGTAAAAAATATGAAACACAAGTTGTAATGGATATTAGCATATGTTAGCAAAATGCTGTAATGGAAAACAACATCGGCACAGTGCTGTGTTAAATAATGCTGCAGTTAAATAGTCTGAGTACAGCTGAGTGTACAGAAAGATGACTTTGACACCAAAGGTTTTTGTGTTAATTCTGCAAACTGTTTTACAAATCTACAGGACAATAAAGTTCAGACATTTGTGTGGTTATGTGGTTCTCTGCCTCTCCACAATGTGCCCTTCCACCATGTTGAGCACCACCGCTGACCACAGAGATGCACGAGGCAACTGTTTGCACGAGTCAGATGGCATTCTGCTTTCATCACAGTGAAGCTTAATGCTGCCAGAGAAGCTAAAAACAAATGCTGGACCGTATGAGTCACCGTGTCGCATGCTGCTTTACTGGGAGAGCTGCCCATCGACTTTGTCCACAAAGTTAAATCACAAGCGTTTGATGAAAAGTTCAAACATAAAGTGAATGTGATTACAATCTTTCCACTGGCAGATTCTAATCCCTGATCTCTCCCTCTGTCAGAAAGGCAGACCACGTTACTGTGCAGCCACTCAAACAGATCCTGGAAATGTAATTCTGCCCAGTGACGGACTGGTTCAGTAGCAAAGGCTGCTCGCGCTATGGCTGATTTATCACGGGGAAGCTGTTGGGTCTCCATCTGAAGGCTTCTTTAAAGTGGACAGAAAGTATCTCTGGTGTTTTTCCAAGTAATTTGGACGTTTGAAGAGCTGGTTCAGAACTAATAGCATCAGTTTGCTGGATGCTATCAGGGCTGAGCTTTGCCCGTGGAACCTGTCAAACACCTTAAAGAAGCTTGGTATTCTTACATACTGACAGCATGAAGCATTTGTTATATCGGCCATGTCTTTTATCTATATCAAGTTCTGAAAGCATCTTTATATTCGGAATAGATCATATGACTACCTCAGCTCTGTGGTCCTTTATAGCATCTTTCGGCTTGTTTAGGTCTTACAGCACCAATCTTTCCTGTTTTGTTTTCACTGAGAAAGCTCTGATAACCGGACTGTTTTCCAACCATCCAGCACCAAGTGACATACAGACGAAATTAGCATCTACTGAACACTTTGCACCGTTGAACAACCAGCCGAGAGAGACATGTCCGTCAGGGGCTGGTGGAGATCAAAACAGAGCTAAAAGACAGTGAACTTCTGTTTGCCAGGCTCCAAATGAACGCCATTGTTTCTGTTTGCTCACAAGTTCACTAAATAAACTTAACAGCAGTGGTGGAAAGTAACTAAGTACATTCACTCAAACACTGCACATAAGTACAACTTTGAGGTACTTGTACTTTACTTAAATATTTCCATTGCATGCTGCTGTATACTTCTACTCCTCTACATTTTGGTAGTGAACATTGTATTTTTTTCTCCATCATTTATTTGGCAATATTACTTACTAGTTCAGGTCAATAATCCAATAAATGATGGAAATGATGGATTAAGCTACATACAGTGAATAATACTATATCTAAGATCAGTACTTTTTTAGTATGCAGTACGGAGTACTTTTACACTGGTATACTATTTTAATGAAGTAAAAGATCTGATTACTTCTTCCACCACTGCTTAAAAGGTGATAACACTGTACGTCAAGGCTTTAAAGCTTGTTTCTGCTGCCCGGAAGTGGACAAAACATCAGAAGAGTCAGAATGATCAAAAACAAACGTGCTGTTGACCACATCTGAAGGCCGATCTGTTTATAGCCGTTCCCAGCAGTCGCACTCACAAGTGGGTTGAAAAGCTGTCGTACAGATGGACGAGACGCGATCATTGTTCAAACGGTGATAAGACGTCCACTTTCAGACAATCACAGTGGTGCAAAAAAAAAAAAAGACTTGAGAGAAGTTTCTGCTTCCCTTCTCACCTCCACACACCTCCACCTGCTGCTTGAAGTGGCCTCACTTGTTTCGGAAAGTTACCAAAGAGGTTAAATTTTTCAAACTCAGACGTCGGAAAGGTGTAGGGGAGGAGGTTTCAGATGCTTTGCAACCGTGCAGCAAACACTTGGTTTGAAGCGCGCTGAAGTTATTTTCATCAAAGGTGTGCTACTGTAAGAAGAACCCCTCAGACAGGCCTTTTTCAAAGAACCTCATTGTTAGCTGACCTGAAGCTGATCAGGAAGATTGGTTTTTGAATGATAGATATGCGCTCCACCTCTCAGACTTTACGCCATAATTCTAGATGCAAAGCAATAATAGCGAAGTCCACCTCTGCTTTTCTGAAGATATCAAAGTCTTTTAAACTGGATTCAGCTGTTTGCCGACCTTTCCACAGTTTCCCTGGCAACAAAATCACTTTTTGAACTGTGCAGGATGTGACTGTCTGCAGCCTGCCAAAGAAGAGCATGAAGTGGGAACAAAGTGTGTAGTGGGTGTCTTCACATTTTGGTCAAAAGCCTGTAAACAAGGTGTATTCAGGTTTTCACATGTGAAGTGCGAAAACTGCTCTGAAGTTTTGACATTTAAGGGTTTCATTACTCAGCCTGGACTCTCTCGGTGGTCAAGACTGTTCATAATCGTGTTCAGAGCTGTCTGCCATGGCCAGAGCTGATGGCGATTGTTTCGCTTCCAAATCTGGCCCTTCACACCCTTTGGCGGAGCTCTTGAAGTGGAAGTGGAAAATACTCGTTCCGTTCAAAAATGTGAATTCGGCTTTTTGAAAAATGAGACCCTGGAGATAATCCTCACTTTGTCTGTGAGCGTTCCTTTCAGCAGTATATTAAAGGTTGTCGTCACTGTGCTTTTAAAGAGCCAGACGCTGATTATCTGCTCTTCCTTTGTCTTAAGCAGCCTGGAAGCAGTTTGGCTCTTAGCTGTCCGAATGGAAATCCAGAGTAAAGCAGGAGGGCGTTCTCCCAACACAGAACTGCATTTAACACTTTTACTGATTCATCACCACTGCTTTAAAACCTTGTTCATACATCAGATCTCAGACCAGATCTCTTTTTATTGCACCAGCTCCTGTTTGCACTCACCTTGTTCACGTTCACAAATGTCACAAAGAGCAGAAGAAGCCACTTCCTGGATCGTCCATCATAAACACTGTGAAACTGTGTGGCAAAAGGAAAAGTCTCATAATTAGTTCAGAATTTGCTTATAAGGTAAGTAACTTCTGCTTTTGTGTCCATCAACTGTAAATTTGTGCCAGCTGTGATAAGAATTCCCAAATTAAGTGTGTTTTTAATGGATTTTAAAGGTTTCTTGAGCATGAATCCATGTGAGTTTGTTTGGTGTTATTGACCTCATGCAGTCTTCACAGGCTCTAATTGGCATTTTTCAAACATCACAGTAGGAAAGGAACAGCTGTACTTCATAATGATTACTGAATTTTATTCAGCTGCTTCAGTTTCAGAGTCCTGGCATTGTGCAAGGTGGCTCTTGACTTGCTGGGGAACAGAACAGAGCCGTCGTTAATGTTGATAACACCTGTGCTCCTCCTACGAGGACAGATCAATATGTCTGAAAGCCTAATTTCTATCACACGCTTGTGGTAAACACACCTGGATCAATCAGTTAATACTTGCAGGGAGGTGATTTTGCATTTCTGTTGTCAAGTGAGTCATTCACGAGGCTCGTGTGGTGTTCTTGCAGCGTGTTCTGACTGGATTAATGAAGCCTGGTGCTAAAATATCACCACACCACACTCCACCCATGAGGCCTTAAAGTCAGGCCAGACAAACGCTCCCAAATCATAAAAATATATTTGCAATTGCTCTTTCAATCGCGCCTGCCTCACACCTCATAACTGGCTTTGTGGAAACTTTGGGTTCAATGCTTTTACCTGCAGTTCACCCTTGTGGCCATGTGAGGGCAGCAGAGCACTTTACCTATACAATATTCCCATTAGTCCGCCCATCTCTGGAGGGAAAAGGTCTGTTTTCCAAAATGACCCAGAAAATAGTATCATTCATCCTCTTACAAAACTGATGCATTTGCACTTAAAATGTTGGCCTGCTGGATTGATATCCACTTTTCACAGCTCATCAGTTTCACCACCAACTTCATAAAGTGTCAAATCTTGAGTGAACTGCAAGAAGGGTAATGCAGCAGAGAGTTAACACATGAATTATACATTTTCACAGTGCCACAGGTCTTGCTTACAGTTGCTATACTATTTTTTTTATTATTATTATTATTTACAATTAAACAGAATGAATTTAGTTTTAAAGAAATCAATCAAACAACATGTTAATTTGCACATTGGTCCTGTGGCTGATCATGACCTTAATGCACATGCTTGAAGCCTCTGAATGCATTTCCTGCACTGATAAAGCAATGCCAGTATGCACCGACAGGAAGAAGGAAGAATATGGAGAGCAAGTCCACTTGGTGCCATGCCTGAGGGAAATCAGTCACCAAATGAGTCAGCGCTCATGTCCTCACAGGCAATGCAACGACGTGCTTTCATATAGTTTTGCAACAACTTTGGTTCTGTGATCACTGCTGTGGCGTGTTTACACTGCACTTATCAGACATTACTTATTCCAGACACAATGCTGCTGGTGCAGGCAGAGATATAAAATTAATAGCATTCTGTGCACCAGAGGACTTTCTCTTTTATATTCCTAAGTGTCCTAGTGTAGAAATATAAAAGCTTTCATGAACCGACAGGCCGGGGTCTACATTTTCAGTATAACAGAGAAAAGCAAAGCAGAGATGTGGAATGAAAATTAATAGTAATTTAAGACAACAACCTTTTCCACCTCTACCTGCCAGCTGACAGAAATCCCAGCAGACAGGTAACATCAAAGGGCTGTGTGGCTGCCTGTGTTTGATATGTCAAGGAAAAACACAAGGTTAGACCTCCTGAAAGTCACGGCTGGTGCCCGCTGTGATCTCCATAGCCGGCGGCGTGCGTCACCTGTCCCGCCTGTCACCGGTAACCCTGGGATGTCGCCACGGTGACAGCCTCATTACAGTGATAACTCTGCCGGCTGGAAATATTTCCGTCGTGCTCCTCGTGGTGTTATGATGTGCAGTGTTCCGGTGATGGCTGCAAACTTTACACGCGGTGAGATATTTCATCCACGTGCGACCTGCAGGCTGAAGAAGGGGCAGAGGAAACGGTTACCACAGCGACGGACCTCAGCAGCCTGGGCTCATAAGCTCCTGCGGTTTATCGCCATGTGGCTGATGCTTATCTGATCCACCCAGGGCTCCAGCATCTCACACACGTCGAGAACAAACAGGTCGCGTGGTGTTATATGTCCAGACAAAAATAAAGCTTTAACACAAGGCTCAGATGTTGCTCTTTAAAAAGACTACATATGCCACACTGTGATAACAGTCAACTACAATGAAAAGTCATGCATTCAAAGCCTTATTTAAGTAAAAGTATACACGTATCCGCAGAAAAGTGTACTTAAAGTATGAAAAGTAAAAGCACTCTGCAGTAAAATGTTCCCCGTCAGTGTTTTACTGTTGTTTCTGGATTAATATCACTGCCGCATTAATGTGTATGTCACCTACTGCTGCCGTAGATCATAAAAGTTGTGCTAATTTAAATACCTTACATACTGTTGGGCACTTTAATCTACAGCCGTGCGTCATATCCTATAAGTCATCGTATGTTTATAGCGTTGCAGTCCTGTGAGAACCACGTATCTCTAAAAAGTCAACTTTCCACGAAGAAAAACAGCCTGTTTTCAGCTTTGTGGCGACGCATTTTCCAGCTAATGCAAGAGGCTTTTCAACACCAAAAACTTTGTTTTTTGGCTAAATATTTAGCTACATCAGCTATTTTACTTTTCTTGGTTGCACAATTGGAAAATGTAAAAACTCATTGGCTGCAGGTGGCGCAAGTATTAACTGCGCCACCTGCAGGTTCTCAGCTGTAAAACTGAGCTGATGGGGCTGAACAGCTCCCCCTCGTGCAGAATCCTCCAGCCTGCTCAATGTGAATCAGTGCGCACGTGTTTCATCAAGTTTCTTCCACCTATAATTGCAAACACCAAGCGTATCAAGTAAAGTCTCGCAGTTTGGACACTTGTTCAAAAACTGGCCGGGATTCATTCTGCTGAGTCGTTTCATCTATTCCAGCTTTCTAATTGTGTTTCAGGAGCTTCTCCACACTGCTCACAGTGAGAGCCTCCTGGATACACCGTGACCTGGATGATTCTCCTCAGACAATATGATGAGGAGGAACTCTTTCTGAAGCCAAATACTGACTATTGAACTCCATTTCATTTCATTTTAGACAGTTTTGGTCAAATTTGGAAAAACAGCCACAGTGAGTTTGGTTTCACTTTTTTTTTTTTTTTTTTTTTTTTTTTTTTTAAGCAAACTGTCCTCAAACATGAGTGAACTGAGCCTTTGTTGGTGCTGCTTTTACCCGTGAAATAATTCACATTTGGTGCTCCAGTGGGTATTTATGCAGCAGGACTGTGTATGTGGGAGTGAGTCAAAATACAGTAAACTACAGTTCATAGTAAAGCAAAAACATGTCACCCGGTGCAGTGTGGCTCACTGATGGGTTTTAACAGTTTGTGGACAACAATGGAGCTCTGTGATACATCACACATACAGTCAGACACCGCAGGCTTCGACACACAGACAGCACATGTTAGTGGGATCATTTAATCATTGATTTTCATCGTTTTTATGAGATTTGTTGACAATAAGAAAATAGAGACTATCACCATCCTTTGACATGCTTCACCTGAAATTATCTGAATAGGATCCTTTAATTGAGCATATCTAGCTTATGTAACACATACCATTTAACAGACGCTTTTATCCAAAGCAGCACAAGTATGATAAATGAACATACATTGTCAGCGTCGGTGGCCCTAGAGGGAATAAAAGCCTGAACTCTGAGAGCTTTAGTGCAGCTCTCTACGAACTGAACTCACTAAAATAAGCTCAATAAGCCTGAGCAGAAGATAAAATCACTCTCTCAGCTCAGCTTTTTTCACTCTGCAGGGCTCCAGGAAGGTTATATTAAGAGATTGTGATCTTCCAGCCGCAGCCACCTTGCATAGCACCAGTGGATCATCCAGTATCTCAGCTCTTTTACACATACTTAAATGCATTAATGTCTTCTGCTGGGATGCGTATTTGGTTCCTTGAGGTGAAATAGAGCAATGTGAGTATTTATACCGTCATGCAGGCTGATATATGAGCCAATCATTGTCATGGAAGCTCTCCTTTTTACTGGTTCCCTGTCCTTGAAATTTAACACCTCTCAAATGTGTTCATACATGAGTGCCCATGGCAGAGTGGACAGACACACTCACCGTGTGTTTATAGCTCAGGCTTATTCATCAGGGTCAAAGTGTTCGTCTCACTCGACTGACATCTGTTTGAGCCAATAATTAATGGCTCGATAATTGATGTGCCCGTCATATGGGCAAGGAGAGGTGAGGTCAGTCTGTAACGCATACTAATGAGAGGTCACCAAACAACCTCTGCAGGACTGGATACTGTACACTGACTGAGGTGTCCATGAAGTGATGAATATTTCTCCATTAATCATTAACATTTCTGTTTCCTTTAATACAGCAAAAACTCTCCTTAGCTGTTCTCATCAAAGCACGGACTGAAAGTTTTCAAGGACTGGAAGCTACGAAAAAAAGTTAGATTTAATTAATCGTTCACACAGCTATCGCAAGAGCCACAGTTCGGGTGTGTTCGTCTGGTGTCTACGAAGAACATTTTAAACAATATTCATTTCCTCAAATCAATAATTGCTGCCCAGAAATGACAAATTCTTCCCTAAACTTGCTCCAGTATTTGTGTTTTCAGTACTCATTTGGTTTGTGCACCTTGAAATTACTCTGTTAATTCCTCAGTGATGGTGTCAAATAGTCATTCCATTTATTTGTTTACTCTTCGTCAGATTTAATGGTTTCAGTTTGACCTTTGACGCAGATATTCAATGTATTTCAGGTTCTGATGGCTAAAAACTGTGTTTTTACATCCTTTGACATGCATTGCTGCCACCTTCATCAGTGAGAGAGCAAATTCAATTCAGTTCAAATTTACCTCTAAAATTTGCTTTGTAATTTTAAACGTAGCGCATTTCATGCAGTGCAGACACAAGGAAAACTACAGTTTATTAGGTGGCAGCAAGTAATGATTATTTAACACTTAATCTGCCAATTATCTTCTATAGTAATTGATTCATCTATGAAGTGGGTGACAGTGTTGGTCTGTGGCGGACCTTTATTCAAGACTGAAAAGCCCCAGCTCAAGATTCATCTTAAAACTGTCCGAAATGTTATGAACCGCAAAGGATAGCTATATTGTTAAAAAACAGTACGAAATAGAGACAACAGCTTTAACACTAAATGTTAGTTAGTTTGGGTCAATAACAGTAACATTAAAATAATACTAACACTTGTTTAGCTGCCCAAAACTTCCAGTGTTACTGCCATAAAATTAGCTGTTTTATTAGAATCAGATTGTCCCACACTTGCAAACAAAACCATAACATTTTGGGTTCTTTGTATGCCGTTTTCGCTCATTAGAGGTTTATTTTCATTTTTCAGGACCATTCTTCTTCTCATTCGTACAATTACATGCTCATCTTCAGGAGCAACATCCAGCTACCGTCGGTGCCTGTTCACCGAGAGCTGTCTTGTTCTGGGGCATTTTTACAGTAACTGCAGCTGAGAAGGTATTACTCACTCACAGTCCCCAGCAGGAGTTGTACAGCTGGTTTGAGATTTGCACCAGAAATTCATTCATCAAACACCAGCTCAGAGACAAAGCTCTCCTCACAGGTTTGACTTTGGATGTTTATGGTGCTCAGTGCTAAATGTTAAAATTTATGACTCAACCAAGCTCTACAAGTTAAGGGAAAAATCACCCTAGATTTCCAACAAAATGCATCATACTGTTGTTCATCGACGAAAGACTTGTTATCTCCCCAAAACCATAATTTCAGCCAAAAAGAGTGAATATTAAACTCTAAATAAATGGCAGAGCTGCTTTGCGGATGAGTAAATAGGCGACTGCTTACTAACACATTCACCAGAATCACCTAACAGCAAAATAATATGTCCGGGCTGTGACGTAGTCAGCTGGTTGTGGAGTTTCTCTGCCCCCTGGTGGTATAAAAGAAGTTAATGCAGCTTTAAGGATTCCAGCATGTTGTTAAAATCTCTAATCTACTGTTAGTTATTCGAGTTATATGAAGGGCCAAACACTGAAAAGCTGTTTCTCCTGTTTCCAGTTTTTGTGCTATGCTAAGCTAACCAGCTGCTGGCCGTTGTCTTAGATTTAACAGAAAGACATGTGAGCGGTACTCCTGAACCTCTCACGTAACCCTGCAACATAACATGAATAAGTGTATTTCCCAAACTATCTCTGTAACTGTCTGGTTTTAGGACGTGACTCTGGATTTCATAACCAAGACCTGCAATCATTGAACGTCTTCATGTTTTGGTGAACTGAACATATCCGGTTGCAACCAATGACCATGAACATGACACTGATGTCCATACTGGATTTCAAAGGTATGACCCACCTTATTCTCCCTCTGATTGGCTTATCCTGATATTTTTACCCAAACTAATCTCACTCCTCATGCTAATACCCAATGAACCCAACCGACGAAGGCAGCCAATGAGAGGTGGAGTAGGCTAGATTAGTGCAACTGACAATTCAGACGCAGCTTTGAATATTTGAAGAACTTTTCTGAACAAACCAGCACAGATTCCAACAGAAAGAATCCAAACTTTTTATGCAAATGGTGCCCGCTGGGTCAGTTTGAATGTCAGACATATCACCAACAAATCTGATGCATCAAGTTAAAGTGAAATATCTGCGAGTGAGTGATGATCACAGGAAATCAGTGAAAAAGGGGAAGACCGTGAGCCAACAGCTGTTAAGTTCCTCCATCCGAGTCAAACTCAGCATTTTGTAATGGATGCGTACCTTCATATTCTAACGAGTAGTCAGACTTACAACTTACTAGAGTACATTGTAGGAGAACTGCAGCTTTTGCAGCTCATTAAAAAATGCTGAAAGAAACGAACGTGAACTAGATTTTTTTTGGGGACTGTGAACTTTGTTGAAAATTCGAAATTGTGAACTATGTGAAAATAAACCAGTTCATTTGAATCTGTGTGAACTGAACTTTGAGCTAGCTCTCGCGAACTGTAAGCTTGCACAATAATGAGGACTGAGGATCTCTTGTGATTTGCAAAACGCCACCTTCGTCCCACCTCCGGTCCACGTCCGTTGTGGGACGGTTAGCGGACCGCAAAGAGCATCAGAGTCCGAGGGAGACGAAGAGTTAAATTGGGAGATGATGTTCTGTGTCAGAAGGCTCTCTATATTCATGAGCACTGCGATAACACAGCTGTCAGACAAGTCCTTGAAATATTTTGGATTGCACTCACACTGTTCATGCGCCCGTGTTCTTAGTGGAGTCCCACAGCTTTCAAGAGCTAAATGCAAGCCAGCATTTCAGAGTGAGACACTTCACTGGCTGTTGTCATTAAACTCCATCACACTGAGGTGGACATCAGTCTTTGCAATCATGGCTGTTTCTTTTCAAAAAACAAAAAGGTTTGCATGCAGGGTGACACGGAGCAGCCATTTCATTTGGATTAACGTGCATTAGTTCCACTTTCAGAGAGCAAGCATTCATGACTTAGAATGATATTATTTGATTTCCACTTAAATGATCAGAGGCGACTCATCAAACACAGGAAACCTTGAAGGAGCTGTAGTTTTACATGTTTTTTCTCAGATTCCTGGGAAATGTCTTTTTTGATCTTTATTCCACCTCCTGACAGCTAAAACCTACATGCTCAAACTAGCTGATTATGTTGATGGTGCACCGTGGGACTGGATGTTCTCACAGATAATTAGTTTGTTGTGGGGCACCTCATGTTGTCATTTCCTGGTCCTGAGGGTACAAGTGAACTCTTAACTTCATTTCCTCTGGAGAAGCCTCTGTTTGCTCTCTCGTTCTGTGGGACTATTCTTGTAAACACAGTAAACGCCACCCCCGTGGACGGCGCCATTTGCCTTGTAAATTGTTTACTGTATATTGTCGAGATGTTTTGTCTAAAATTTTCAGTCCTGCAAACGAGTGTTCACAATTTTGTTTTCGTGATTTTGAGGCTTGACAAATGACGCAGAGTTTGGAAAACCCCTCGAGCGAATGATACCTGATCCTTGTCAAACAAATTTAGATTTTACTGTTGAATACAGATGAATTCAAGATTAAATCTAATTTTTGGAGTTCCAGAGAAAATCCAGTAATTTAGCCTTTGAACAATGGCTCAGTATTAGTGACCTCCTCGTGTCTTACCTGACTTTGTGGGACATCATGAAGATTATTTTTGCAAATTCAAAATAAATCCTCACGTCTTCACCACAAATCTACCATTGTACTGCACAGATGCTGCTACTTAATATATCTGTTATTCCAGTGTTTATGCGTGTGGGTGGGTGTGGAAAGCAGATTTGTGAGTGTAGGTGTATGCATTATGCATACCTGTGTGTGCGTCTGCACCGTATGTGTGTCCTTTAAGTAAGTCAACGTTTGGCTTTAAACTATTTTGGGCTTCAGTGAGTCACTTGAAAAGAAAAAACAAACTGCCAAGCTGCTCTGAGAGCAACCGATGAGCAAACCTTTCAGTGACTCCTGTGCAAACCTCCCCTCTCGTTAAAGCTTTATCTTTCATTACTGGAGCCTAAGAGCACTCTGTTAAAACACACAGGACACTAAAACCAGGGCGCTTTTAATGCAGGTGTTCTGTCAAATTCACAAGCGGGACAGGGTTTCAGAAAGATCGCTGCCCGCGAGCCAGGCTTTTTCTAAACCTTGAACGTCCGGGTGAAGTAAAAATGTCAAAGCCTTAATGGACTGGAATGTTAATTGAGGCATTTATCACAATGTTGAATCAAAGCTTTTACATGGAAACGGGCTGCCTGGACCTGCCCGGCCCTGCCAGGAGTCCCGAGGGCATTGTCAGTGCAGTTTATGTCGGGTATCTGTTACGACATCCTGCCTGAGCGCTGTGGCCTTTGGGGGGGGGTTCTCCTCTCCACCGGCTGTAAATGAAAAATGAAAAACAACTCGATATAACTAATGAAACGCAATGAACTTCTCTCTTGTTGCCGTGACAGAGAAGCACGATATGATGAATCGAACGGAGGAATTCAGCCAACACATACACAGTCCAGCTGTGCCAAGCTGGTAGCCTTCATATAAATCACCTCCCTGTTCAGCGAAGTGATCAAGGAGGTTTGCAGACATGAGGATCACAAGGAGGTGAATCTATAGCAACTGCTGTGTTTTATTTTAAAGCTCACTGCTATTAAAACCATTGTCACTTCCCTTTTACCCTTTCTCATGTGTCAATGTACTACATCACACCAGAAATTTAAAAGTTGTCTGCAGCGCAGCATTTAAAAACCAGATGTCTACATGCTCTTTAATGCTACTGTGGGCTTGTAGGCACAGATCTGCTAACAGTCATGAACTTGTTATTCAGATTGTGTGTTGTTATTCTTTATAGGCTGAACAGTGTTTGTTGTGATTCAGTCATAACCAAGCACATAATAAGCTGACAGTGTGACACTTTCGTGCCATTGTTCCATTGTTCTCCCTGTATGTCACTGTGTAGAGGAGAATGTCAAACGTATCTGAGGACTTACTCGATCACAGCGGCTGAAAATGCCACGTAATCATGACTCAAGATCCGTGACAACAGACCGGCTGGAAAAGAATCATTTATACACTTTAGGATCATAATGAGCTGCGTTTTATCAGGCCTAATGATGATGACATACAGGTTTTGCTCATTAAAAACTAATGAAATAATTCTTGTGCACCAGCTCAGTTTTCACAGGTTCTTTAGCTATAAATATGTTACAATAATGAGGCTTTTCGTCTCCTCCTACAGCTTTCCTGCTGTTAGCGGCGTATCTCGACTGGTGCACGTGTTCTGTTAATACCTGCATCACAGCTGTCATAAAAAGTGAGAATTATTTTTGTCTCAACTCTTTGCCAGTTACGCTGTTCATCATTTTAGCTGGATAATCAGACTAAACTGCCCTTTAGCTTCATCATTCAGACTGACATCACGTTGAGTCATTAAGTCGTTATTTCTGTTTCGTTGATGTTTATATTTATCCACCCAGCACATTCTCATTTCCAGCTCATCACGTACAAACGCTTGGTCAGGACCAACTTTTTAAGGCACCTTTCTCAATATGCAGGGCTCCGCGGTCACGTTAGCCCTAACACAACGTCCGGTTACACTTTTAAAGTAACGCTTGCTCTTTGGTTTGGTTTAGGAAACAAAACTACTCGGTTAAGAGAAAGATTTCAGTTTGACTTAAAAGAAATATGTTACTTACGTAGGTTAAGTTGATTACGTTACTTACATTACAAAAGGACTCAACCTTCACTTTCACACAGGAGACCAGGGTTCATGTCCTGTGTTTGTCCCATCCAACCAAGTCTTCCACCAAATGTGGACTTTTCCTGCTCTTTATAATACTTCACTGGGGCTGTCGTCCATTCTTCGTCCAATCTGGGAACTTGGAAAGCAGCCATCAGTGAAAACAGCCATCAGCGAGTACAACAACGGACCTGATTGAATCTCTGTAATTACTGGAGATGTGAGCTGCAATCATGTAGCAGCAACATGGAGGTCACATTCTCCATATTTAATTATTTATTGTGAATTTGTGGGTTTTAGCAGCATGGGGGGAGCTGATATTCTGACCTATGCTGATTAATTTTATCAACAGTATCGTCAGACTGTTTACGTTTGACTCGACAGAATTTTATTCTTGGTGATGAATTTAGACCTTCATGCTATCACTGTTATTATCTCTACTTTATTGTTTTGTTATCATATGGAACCAACTAACCAATCAAGGGTCAGGGACCAGGCTACTAGCATTTAGCCAATATCTTAGGCAGTAAAACTTCTATCAGAGTTGATCAGTTTCTACATTTGAGCTCAAAGATGAAGATTTATCTTTGTCTGCAGACCTTTTTCATTCAGGTGTTGACTCTTTCATTCTTCCAATAGAATGACTGAGCTGAATTACTAGTTTTTCCAAATAGTCAGAAACTTTTCTTTTTCTTTTAATCTTTTCATGATATATATTATTACTACATTGTTTTTTTGTTTAGATGAATGCTAAAATCCTGGCTGACTGGAACTCTAGCTGTTCATAATATTAACATTTCCACATGATGATGAATATGAATAAACAGACAAAAATAAAGAAATACTGAGTGTTTCACATTTCTCTGCTGTCACTAAATATTGTACTGAGTGACTGTTGTTCATTGAATTTTTTAAAACGGCTGGATGACAAACACTTCAGTGCCTTTTTTTTATCATCATTGGATTCATCATCTTGAAACATGCTCCAGCTAAGGTTCGCTTGATTTTTGTATTAGTCTGGTCATCAACTCGAGCCAAAAATGAGATTTTCTCCTCTCTGAGTCACACTCAGACGTAATCTACATTCCACTGCTCGCTTGGTTGGACGTCCAGCTGTTCACAGCGTTTTCCCCACTGATGGAGGAGTCAGGCAGTGTTTTTCTGCTGATAGGTCTTCTGAACCGTAGATCGAGAGGCTCCACATCCCACTTACAGATGTTTGCGATCATTGTTCCACTGAGATTTAATGGAAGTGAGATGGTGGCCAGAGATTCAACCCACAGCGCAGCGGCCTGGTCCTCAGGTGGCCCGCTGTATTGGTTTTGGACTCCGAGCAGGGGCTTAGGTGGAAAGAAGCTCCCTCGTCTGGCTGGACGGCCAGCTCTTGTACGTCAGGGAGTTGGGGGGTATAATGTGCTACAAACGAGGGATGGATGAATCAGCTTTAAGGTTCATGGAAAAGTTCACAGACTGAACAACTGAGTTTAATATGTGCCGTATGAGTTATGGTGTTGTGGTGAACTGGGGTCTCTCCAGAATATCAGAGTTAAGACGCTCAGACCTGCTTTTGTCAACGCTTTATTTCCTGGATGGGACAAAGCCATCTGGGCTTTAAGATGTCAGATATCATGGATATATTTATGGCATGTGCGTGTGCATCCGTGCTCTAAAGGTTTATGTACAGGCTGACAGTTGTCTGCCACTTGTACGTCTTTCGTTAAAACATCTGCATGTGTTTACCACAATATGCACGATCATTGTCAGTTTATTTGAATAGAAGCAGATTCATGGCTGCAGAAAAATGCATCTGTGTCGATCAGTTGTAGATGTGTTTACTGTGTTTGTCCCCGCAGTGTCAATGTGGTGCAATGTTTAAGTCTGACTTTCAGAACAAAGACAGAGAAATCTTGTCCAAAAGAGGGAGAGAGAACTTTTGTTTGACTTGAACCAAACACACAAACACCATATTGACGTCTGTCTATGTGTGATGGTGCAGACACTGGGAGTGCAGCCTTATTACCATGTAGCTGAGCCAAAAGCAAATTCCACAGACCCGGATCACTGAAAGATAAGGCTAATGATATTCTATATTTTTCTTACTGTCAGCAAATCCCATGAAATGCCAAAACCAACAAGTGCTGTCTGTGTAGTCAAAGCCTGATACATCTCTTCCCTCTGTGCCCTAGAACTCCGCTGGTGTCCAAAAACTATTAAAAACACAAATGAGTCACATTGTTGCACTGGGCGACATGTTCCTTCATTACCATGCGCGCACACACACACACACACACACGCACACACACACACACACACACACACACACACACACACACACACACGCACACACACACACTGCAGTTTATTTTCACTCAATCGCACATGCACCACCCTGCTGCTGTAATTACTCAATAGAGGACCAAGTGTGTATTAATCCAAGGCTGAAAACAACAAATGTGCTATTTACTCCTGTTCAAATAGACTTTGCTAGAAACTACAGAGCCCAGCTGTTTTAGGAAACGATCTTTTTTTTTTTTTCGTAAATGAAACCATATATTTGTGACTTCTTTTCAGAATTACATCTTCAGTAGGAATGAATGGGCTTGGAGCCACAGAGGGGGGGGGGGGGTGATGGATGTGTCTCCCCAAACACATCCATCACTGCAGCAATCTGTCATTTTAACACTCGTTTTGATGTCCCGTAGTTCCTTCTGTGTGATCTTTTTTAACTTGCTGTGTAAATGATCATGGAGTATCTGGAAGTAAACTCTATGAATAAAAGGTATTAAGAGCCCACAGATGCAGGGAGCAGTCTAAGTGACAACATTCAGGTAATACTCTGCCGCATTGTTATTCCAAGAGGTCATCTGTCATTCGTTTCCATAGCAGCCAAAATGCTCCGTTGACTTTTCCCAGACGTAATACATTTCACAGCACTTGTGGACACATCTGCTCTGCTCGCTCGTTCTAGTTAAATACAATATAATACTGTCAGATAATTGAGTGGAATCATAATTTTCGAGCAGGAATATTGACATGAGGATTTATAGATTGGCCCGCGTGTTCAGTCTCACCGTGACACAAAGAAAGAGAATATTTTGTTCGTTGCAGAAATGGAGTTGTGTTCTGAATTTTGCTCTGTGTGTCGGAAAATTAGTGAAATATAATTGTTATAAATGCACACGTTGATATAAACACTGTGAACAGTTCAGAGTAAGCAGCAAGAGCATATTGATATATTTATTGTCTGTATTTTGGGGATTTATCTCCTAAAAAGCTCTGAATCTGAATTTTGTGCTCTGGATCTGAAACTAAATGTTAGTAAATCCGAGTAAAGAGAGGCTGATTTTCTGTAAACTCATCTTGTGACTCACCAGCGTTATTAAATTCGGTATCCTGCTGGTAGTTTTCTTATGGCGGGATCAGACTACGACAACAAAGCAGAGGAGAAGTTCGTAGCAGCAGCCCTGCCTATTTGATGTTTCCTCAAGGGGAAGAAGACCGAGGCAAAAAAGAGAAATGCTGGCGAGAAATAGCAGAAGCTCTTCATCAGCCTGGCGAGTAGCTGCTGTGCTGTCATCACATTAAACCCGGTGCTAACTGCAGGAATATACTCATCATTACTCCAGTATATCATTAGCTAGCTACTAATTCAAGAGCTAACCTTATACAGCACGTCCACGGCCATTTTTTCTTTCTTGTCCTTTTCGCTACACAAGACCGCCAGCATCACACACAACGCCTCGGTCATCATGATTGACAGTTGCTTCACCCGCCCCTCTGATGACATCTGAACTTGTGTGTGATCGTGAGATAAGACGTGCTGTGATTGGTCAGGGTCGTACGTGAAGACTTGCTAGTCACCCGACCGAGACACGGAGGGAGTTGATGGCGCTGTGATCGTTAAATCTGACACGGTGACCATCGTTAAAATCGTGTAGTCTGATCCCGGCACTACTGTAATCGATGCTTTAATCGCCGTTCATGTGACAACACGCACTGAACAACACAGGAGCACCAGCGGTAACAAATTAGGACTCTTTTTATTTGAAATTGTTCACCTTTTACACACTGACAGTTAATATACACAAGCCTTTGTGGTCCCTCTGGCCCGAGACACGGTCAGTGACGATGTGTGCTGAATATCAACTAGGATGGCTTACGGTGGATGGGAAGATCACACACGCACACGCACGCACACACAAACCAACACACACTCATACACACATGGACAAGCACACGCACACATGCAGAAGCACTCACCGGCACGCACACACACACACACACACACACAGATATGCAAGGACGAATACAAAAACACACATTACGACACGTACTCTAACAATCTAACACAGTCTAGCCATCTAATGTAGACGTCAATGAAGGAGGGGCTTTAAAGTGCATACAGGAACAGAGGAGGGCCTCGCTCGCTCGCTCGCTCTCATGATCAGTAACAGCCTTTTAAGTTATGAGCGACAGTAATCCTCCACTAAAGCAATGATCTTAGTTCCACGCTGTATCTTTACACAAAGCATATCCCTACCGTATTTCTAGCTCACACTGCGCCTTGCATCATGAAATATTGACACTGCATAGTTCACGGGGTTAGTCTTATACATTATTGCGGTACAATGTAGGTCCAAGTCCGGGGTCCGGCCACGAGCCGTGGGCTGCAGCGTGACACAGAAAGCATGCACGCTGCAGCCCAGGTTTTCAGTGGGAACAGAGATCTACTGAGAGAGAGAGCGCCCAATGCTTCGCTGCAGGCCGGTTTAGCTTTAAATGTGGGATAATCCATACGAGGAGCGGTGAGACGCGGTAAAGGTCCGATCACAGTATGAAGATGTTCAGTATCTGGGATGCATAAAAGGAGGACAGATGCTGCCACGACTCCTTGGCCTGGTCCGGGTGAAGCACGTGGTTCGGTCCTCGACAGGAGGCCAAACAGGTCAATAGGGGGCAAATAGGACTTGTGGGTGGGAGGTCCTGACAGGCCCAGGGGCCGGGCGGAGCAGTGCAGCGGGGAGGGTCTGTGTCTGGAAGAGGGCGGGGCTCGGGGCGTGGTTAGTGGCGTGGTTCGTGCGGTGTGTGAAAGAGTTGCTGATGGCGGCCGCGACTGCTGCCAGGTGAGCAGGTATGATCTGTGGAGTCAGAGGCTGACAAGGATGCTCCTTCCCCAGGGACAGTTTGATCTGGAAGAGAAAGATAAAACACAGTCAGGACGGCCCAGATGTCCACGTGTGGGCAGAATTTGACAAATCTATGCTGCAAATACTACAGAAACAGTTTTTTCAAAGAAGCCAAAGTCCAAAAATGTTCAATGTCGTCTCAATGCAAGCTGTGACAAAGAGGCTGAAACAGTCTAAAACCGGCAGCATTTCCATCACTGAACAAGTGAATAAGATCCCAAATCTGCCCAGACGTTCAATGCCAACATGCAGTGACTGAACAGCTTTTGATATTTGGTCTTATTGACACATTTCAGTACTGAGGCTCGACACCAAGCACTGATCTTAAGCGCTAAATAACAATAATAAGCAAGTAAACAAGCGAGCACTAATGTCATTTTTCTGGGAACAAGCCTCCTAACTGTGAAGATTTGCTGCTTTTCTCTGGTTTATTTCACTGTATATTAAACATATTTGAACTTACTACTCTGGCATTTTCTACTGTCGCCTGCTCTTTGTCAGAGCAGCTTCACTGTTTTCTTGTCTTGGTTTTCCAGACTGTTCCCTGTTGCAACCCTGGATCCACAAAGACAACACTGCAGCGTCACAAGCAGGATTTAACTTGGGAATCAGATTCATTACAAGAAACTTGAATAAACAGGGAGCATGGTGGCTGAGGACAGCGCTGCTGTGGTGCAGGCTGCTGCAGGGACTCACACAGGTGCCACGAATCAGAGGCTGATTGCTGAAAGCTGTCGAGGTGATCTGCAAGACACCAGAGCTCGTGTGGGAAACTGTCAGCCCTTTTGCATTAGAAACACCTGTTTAATGGCTTAAAGGATGTAGCTGCAGTGTTTTACATGTCAAATGCTGCTACTTTGAGGCACCAAATGTTATCATAGTTAACTGAGACTAAACTGAAACTAGCTGTGAGACCTTTTAGTTAAGCGAAATAAAAATAAGAACTAGATTTTAGACACCAACTGAAATGATATTGTGAACTCACAAAACTACTTGGAATAAAATAAGAAAAATACAGTTTACTCATTTGTTTACTTGCTTATTAAACTGCCAATTTGGTCAAATTTGTGAACGCAACAAGCATCTTCATTGAGACTGGGATGTCTACATGACTGTGAATCAACTTCACAAAGGGTTTGTGTTGTAACATCTATTCTGAAAATCAGTCAGACTGTTCAGCTCTAGCTTTGTGTTAATGAAGCTCTGCGTTTACATACTGTTTGCACTACTGTGTGATTTCATGTCTCAACATCCTGCGATTACATCAATGCAATATCTTGTGCAATATTACTTACTGTTTCTTTTTGTACCAAGCCTATGCATTTGTATATATTTTTTCTACTGTGTTACACACATATATATATAATTGTCTACTATGCAATAGTGCAGGTTTTTGGTATAGAATGTATATATATATAAAGAGAGAGAGAGATGTTTTTTTGGTTTTGTATTTTTTATTCTCTTCTATGTCTCCTTCTACATTCTGACAAATACCCTCCATGTTATAATAAAAAAAACTAAAATTAATACTGAAACTAATAAAAACCAGACCACAAGAGTGAAGAGCTGCTTTAAGATTTAACTTTCATTGCAAAAGAAAAAAGAGGAGAAATGAAAGAAAGAAACAACAGACAGACAAATGGAAAGCGCCCAACCTCCAAATAAGAGCCTAATAGGGTGAAAAGGTCACCAAAGTTATCTGGATTAATCTTCTGTATCAGTAATGGAAAAGCTGCGCTCTCACAGCACCGGGATGGCAGCCATTGTCATGGGTTATCAATCACTGACTCAGGCATCGTAACCCTATGGGAAGCATTCTTTACTCTCCGCTCATCAAAGAAGCTCCTCTCCGTTAACTCAGTCAATGATGGGTTTCAGGAAAAGTCATTTCCCCCACACTGGTAACCCCCGCGCTTCGTCTCGGCAAACAGTGGGTGTGATGAATGCCATTTTCTGAGGGTTTCCGTGCGATGGAAAGTCAGCCTCTCCTTTATCTTTCCCACACTGAACCCACACGACTCCTCGGTGCATCCTGCCAATGCTGTGTCTTGTTGCGGCACTCGAAAACATTTAACATTTGTTTCAGCTCTCCTGGAGCGCGAGAAGGCCGGCGTTCGCCGCATCGGACCGCCAGCACCAGAAAGTTAAACAATCACTACGGGAAAATATCTGAAAGTTATTTATTGTTTGACACTAATCTGAACTGTCTTGATGCAGAAGACCACACACTGAGCTACTCCAGATAAGTTAAAACTGACATTTACAATTACCTATAAATAGTATTCGACCCGAGTCCGCGTTCCGCCGCCAGCTCGCTGGCCTTGGTACATGACATTTTTGTCTATAAAATATCAAGTTTTCAAATTAAATCATGCTGTTCTCTGCCGCGGGTTTTTAATAAAAAGCAGGTAACAGGTGAACCAGTGATGAAAGTTGACATTTTATTGAATAAGGTGACGTGAAATGGATTGCAGGTACCTTATCAAAGAACACACCGTAGCGCCTTGGTGAAGGTAGGTGGGATTTTTTTGCTCGTAAGCAAAGAAACTGGGAAATTTCTGCATGAAGTTTTGTTTTGTTCTCTCCTGTGCAAAGACAGATCTGAACTTTCGGTTTGCTTTTTTCCAGGAAGTGGACACTGGAGTTGGAGAATGACAATGATTCAGACTTCAAACAATAACTGTCTGTCTTCTACGAGCCTGTTAGAGTCAAGGTGATTGTCGTCTTGACACCAGGACAGGCTGATAAGAGGACTGAGGCACGCAGTGACTCACCGGCTGCTTGGTCTGGCCTTTCTGCGGTTTGCTGTAGGGGCTGTATTTTGGTTTGGCCGGTTTACCTGCTGCTCGGTCTTTATGACGCCGGCTGCTGATGTGCTGAAAAGGAGACAGAAAACAGGCTTCAGAGAGACGTCCCGAGTCACACTGTAGCATGTCACTCTACTCTGGTTAAAGCTGCAAATATGCTGATGGACATTTTCACATTACAATAATCAAGAATAAATGGATAAAGAGGACTGAAAACATTGATCATCATTGATCAGAAACTATGTCTTGCTTGGGTGACTGACAAGACTCCACGTATGACCCCGACCAATCACGGCACGTCTCATTTCACATCCTGGGGCGTCGCAGATGCTGCATGACAGGTCATTTAGCATGTCAAGACCGTCTCAAACTCACACTAGATCTGTGTTGTCTGATCCCGTCATAAGGGAGACTCTGATCTGTCCTCAATCAAAGTGCTGTTGGTGCCTAAACGTGCCCACAGACAGAAGTCTGGATGCGAACCCTGGATTCTGGTGTCCCAGTCCTCTGCTTTGTTCACCACAATGTCATTACGAATGCAAATTAGTTACATATAAACTGAATTTCTAGGATGGAGATGGTTGTAAATTTCAAACCTGTGAACACGCAGTGAATAAACAGCAGAAACCAATCAGCAGAAGCAGTCTCGGGGTCATTAAAATCTCCGAAAATCTTGCCAATTTTAATATTTCTGGTGTGCGAGTGGCCTGATGGTTGGGCTAGAGGAAAGATCGGGGGGTAATCAGCAAATTTAACGATACGGTTTTTATGAAAGGTTGTGAGACACATTAGTTGGTCAAGAGGAAGGTTTGAGCAGTTTCAGGTGAAACAGATACGTTCAGATACGGACGACACATTGCAGAGAAAACTGTAAAAACTCTCACTGTTTTTTTTTATATTACAGATTGTGCTGCTTTACAGATGCCTGTTACTTCAGCCTCAGGCTTGATGCCATTTCAGCAGAGATAGCTTACAATGTGTTGAGTTGGAAACAACATAGAGGGAGGGGGCAGGACTAAAAATACACCTCCTCTACACCTTTAAAGGTTTCATTGTGACGGGAGCCACCCATGGTGAAAATTACTGCAGTTATGACCCTGCAAGGTACAGAAGTGCAGAAAACATTTACCAAAGGACACATTACGTTCCCACGTTAAACACAGAATGATGACTGAGTGATATTAAAGCTTTTCTGATGCTAAGAGACCAGAAACAAGCAGTGGATTTGAATAAACAAGTAGAACAATAGAGTCTGGAATGACATATACAGAAATACTCAACAGTCAATAAATAATTCAGTGTGGGTACACATTGACAACAAAAGGCAGATTTCTGGCTGCGTCTAAACTTCACAAGTGCTTGCAGCGGGTTTAACAATCACACTTTTCCTCTGGTTTCAAGCCCTAGCTGAAATTTGTCACGCTGGATTCTCTTCACGGGGAATCGCCGCTGTTCAGAAGCACTCAGTAAAAGTCCCCGCATGAAAAATTCACACAAAGCCCGTCTATTTTCAGCGAGAAAGCTCAAGGTTAGCTCAGACAAAACCGAGCGGTTTTCAAGTATTGTAGATGAAATTCCCCCCATGACAGAATGATCAACAGCTACAAGAAAAGAAGATTTGCGGAGTGCCCCAAAGCAACAACACGTTGCTGAGTTTTCAGCCGAGCCGCACTGAGGAAAATATCACAGAGAGATCAGATTATTGTCGGCTTTGCTTAGCAACAGGATTTCCTTCACACAAATATTTTTCCTTATTTGTGGAGGGGGATTAAGAGGAACTCGGTTGACTTCATATCTGCTAGGGTAACCTAATTTCTGGACCACGTACCGTATGTGCTTAACCAGATTTCTTTTTGCATGGGTGCATGTGCATGACAGAGGACAGAGGTTTCAGACAGGGAAAGCTCTGCTGTGACAGCCCCACGGCCGGATGACAGGAAACATCAGCAGCAGTGCATCTTTGTATCCAAAGCAAATTCATCTTAAATCCACCAAACAATGAAATCTGACACTGAGGTGAATCCAAAAATGTATGTACTTTTTCACAGATGAAACTTTCGGGCTTGTGCACACGTTTGCTTTCTTACTACGAAACCTCTAAGTATCATTAATTGAAATGCATCAAGAAAAGAGAGAACTAAGGCTGCAGCATCATTAAGACCCTTAAAAAGCAATTCAAACTGCTGTTTCAGAAATACGGGGTCTGCAACCTGAGTCTGATTTCTCCTTGTAACACTTGTGACTGGTGTGCATGTAAACATCAACGAGCACATTTACCAAATTCCAGTCGTGTGTCCCTGTGTTAATTGTCCAGTAATCTGTTTTTGTTTGCCGAATATATGTCAAGAAATTGTGTTTTATGTCTCTGTTCCCTGCCTGTAAATCATTACCATGTGTTTGTGACTCATCTCGAGGCTGCATTCATGCATTTATTCAGTCAAATGTGATTTGGGGACAACTAGCTGGTAGCTAGCGGAGCAGTTTGGTAGCAGGAGGTGTGTGTTTGGATGTCAAAAGAACTTACTGACATTTCCAAAAGAGCGCGGTTGTGCTCTAATTTCTGAATTTGCTGCAGAGGCCAGCAGTCCTCTGCAGCGACTCTTTCACAGAGGACACGTTGACATGTCACAGCAGGAGAGGCACAGGTGTGAATCATCAAACTAATGATGAGGGAATTCCAGTCAGCTGCTTCGGTTTCAGGTCCTGGTTGTGCTGCTTCCCCTGCCTTCCCTTTGCTACTGTGACAGCTCAGACTGGTTACTGTGAAAAAGGCCAGTTTGTCTGGAAAGCCATTTCTCCTGTTTCTCCCTGAAATACGTCAGTTTCACTGTGACTTCAAAGGAATAGTTTGAACTCTTACAGCAGTTTTGTGCTGGACACAGTGAATTTAGATATGAGGGGTATCTGTCTTCTCATCTGACTCAGCGGCAGTAGTGTGAATAAGCTTATTTCAAAGAAAACATGAAGAGATCCTTAGCAAAACCAGATATTTTCATTTTGATTTATTTTCCTACATCAAGCAAACAAGCCAATTTTTGGCTTGTTTTGATAAGACATCTCAAGTTTTTTGATATGCCTAAATCATGTTTTTTTATTGTGCCCTCAAGAGAATATCAATCAAACCCGTGTTGGTTTATTCATTTTAAGAAATTTCTTCATTCACTTTGACTGTTTTTGTAAGTGAATTCTTGAAGTGGTAAATATTTATGTCAAATAATGATGAATAGTGATAAAATATTCCTTTTTTGCAGCATGATTCTCTGTAACCCAGTAAAATCCAGTACAATGAAGGACATTATGATTATATATAAGTGATGATATGCCAATCTGTGTCTATTTCTGTCCTTTGTTGCCTCTTTTGCTTGAATTTAATCTTTAAAAGCTTCATTTTAAACATGCTTTCTGTTCAGGGAAGTTATAATAACAATGGTTTAATCAGTTTTCTGTCCTCTCACCTGTTTTAGCTGAGTCTCGGAGTTGACATGCACGTCACACGTCTCACAGTAAAATGTTTTGTTCTGCAGGCCCGTCGATGATTTGGTGGATGCAGCCAGTTTGCTTTTGACTCCCGGCCGGGGGAAAGACTTGATGGAGCCCACGCCGGTCCTGGCCTCGAGCATCGTCTTGTGCTTCGTACCTGCAGGTTCGAACAGGAAGCAGCGCGGTCAGTTCGTGAACTTCACTCCTGCCTGAAGGAACGGGGAGATCAGAGGGTCGCGTCCGTTAACTGCTTTCTGATCTGGGTAATATGAGGGCCAGTGTGAAAAGGTCGACTTGTAAATTTTCCCGAAACATGCCTGATCAAAGTGGAGAACTCTGCTAAAGTCACGCAAAAGTTACATATTTGCACTCAGTTGTTGACTCCAACCTAAAATGCCTCTGGACTTTTAACTCAAGCCACAAAAAACAAGTCCTACCCCTGCTGACAAATTCAAATGAAATGTTTTCCTTCGCCCACCTCCTCTCCTTCTCTGAATGGGAACCGCTCTCTTCTAAAAACTTTAAAAGTACTTTGGACGTGTCCAGAACTTTAGGATTAACTTATATCCAACTTGTTATTTTCTACATGTGTATATTAAAAGCTAAAGAAGCAGGTCTGAGCCTCTGCAAACCTGCGATTCTTGGACTCAACCACTGAAGCCAAACACCGACTTTTCTTTCTTTCAAAGGAAATGGAATATTTTGGCTATTACGAAAGGATCCTGTTGAGACATTGGAGGAAAAGATTTCCAAACACTTATCAAGAACGCTTTGGCTATGAAAGGCTCACACACTCTGCTGAACAAGCTTGATGAGTGTGAGTTCACATGGGACCCTTTCATTGCCCGGCTGTCTGTAATGCAGCCATGACTGCAGCGCTGGAAGATGATGTGACTTTTTTTTTCTAGTATGGGTGTTGCCCCTGTTGACAGATTTCCATTTGACTGACTCTCTTGTTCAAACTTTCAATAAAATGTTAATTTCATAGAAAACCCATAAATCAAAAGCAGTGGGATGTTCCTGTGCATGACTCAGCATCCTGTCATATCACCGCTCTTAGTCTGGCACAGCGATACAGAATACAATCTTTGTTTTAACAAAAGCAGGGATGTTTCACAATACCTGATCAAACTTAGATACAAGGTTGCTATAGAAACCACTGACAAACCCCCCCAAGAATCCAAGTGTTTTTTTTACACCTGACAATTATTGTTGGAGATAGCCAATACAAGTCAAGAAAGATGACAAAGAACACTTCAACGCTGATGCAGGATGATTGTGCAGAAACCCAGCAGATAACAACCTTCTTCACAAAAAGCATCGACTGAACATGAAAAGGACTTGAACGCTGACGCCAGTGCGTGTTTTTCATGGAACTCGCAGGACTTGAAATGGAGTAATCACGCTAAAAATGTGGTGTTTGACACGCGTTGGAACATCTTCTGTGCTGATACCTCTGCCCTAATTACTACAAACACTCCGGTGGCGTTTGCGTTTGCAGGAAGTGTCAGCACATGTCTCTTACCGCTGTTGTGAGCCTCCAGCTGTGATGCAGAGTTGACCGCCACTTTGCACAGCGAGCAGTACAGAAGACGGCGAGCTTTCTCCTCCTCTGTTTCCGTGTCGGTCTCCGTCTCGGGTTCGGCTTCGGGCTCCAGGTCTGGGGTCTGTGTGGGTGAGCCGAGCTCTGACGGCCTCTCGTCCCCTCCAGCGGCTGAGGTAGTCTCTGGGGCCGTGGCCGCCATGGCGCTCGGGACTATCGGCGAGGCCGCAGGTGGCGGCGTTGGCGGCGTAAGGGTCATCAAAGATGCCAAGGGTTGTGCCAGTCTGAGCATGGGGGACAGCGGTAGGGGTGACGCTCCAGGAACGACATCTGCAGAGAGAAAATAGATGATCTGTTTGGCATCATGTGGCTCCATCCATCATTTAGGGACAAAGATGTTTTATTCATGAAATTCAACCAACAGGTGGCAGAACATATTCAGACTTCAAAATCATTCCTATTTTATTCTTTCATTTAAACACATAAGATCAAATATTAACACACAAATTTTAACATCCAAAATATGGAGCAGTGTATACACAAGTATTACCACAGTTGAATCTGAGTGCAGTAACAAAAGGGTTTTTTTGTGAGTAGGGTTGAGATACAGTTAGATGGTTGGTGTGTGCATGAGTGAACATTTTACTTCAAGCCATTGTCAAAACCTGTTTGAAAGAGCTCGAGAGCAAGTGAAGAAGATCAGAACATATAAATGAGTTAACACATTAAACGTTTCTTTGGTAAGAAATTGATATGCTTCAGAGTGAGAAAACAAAGTACAGAAACGCTGCAAGTCACACAGAACACAACAGAAATGAGGTGCAAACATCTCTCAAACACCAGCAATTAGACTGCTGCAGCAAGCAGCAAGGCTCTCAGAGAAACACCCCCGCAGAACAAAACCTATTAATATCTGCCTTTTCTTTTAATAGACACATAATACACACTGCTGCCCTTTTCATGATAAAACACATGGTGATGATATGCAGGGTTGTATATTATGAATTTAATGGAATGCAACTCATTGAACATATGACCTCTGAGGGATTTAGCCTGACAAAACTTTCTATTTTTGGTCATTTTTCTGTAATTTATTTATCTAAACAGATTCTCTGTTCAACTCTCGGTCATTTTTCAGGCTCTGAATCTACACTATTAATAGCAGATTTTAAGCTGACAGCAATATTTATGCTCAACAAATTCTACTCCAATGAATTAAAAATGAATGACCACACCATTGTATACACAGGTTCATGCGGTACACACTAAAGAAAGTGAAATGTCACAAAACGTAGACCAACACAAGAAAACAAGCAGCGGACCAGTTCAAACTGGAATCAGACTTCACTTTCAAGAGCAGAGACAAGTAATCCTGATTTATATTTATGATAATTAAAAGAAAAATTTGCAATTCCAAGCTACTGAGATGAGTCATTCAGGAGACAATTGATTATATGCCATGGTGTGTATGCAATTATCAAATGAAATCTATATTATTGGGATATACAGCTCTGCAAAATAATCACGGCTCTAATATACTGTCAGTGCGTAAGATCTCACTAACATTTATACAAAAACCTGCTGTGTTCTGACAGAAATGTCTGATATTTTTAGGGATAAAGACAGCAGCGGATCAATATATTTGATTCATAAAACAACAGCACATGTCAGTGTGTGAACACGGCAGACCGCTGCCACGTTCACGAAAATGAAATTTTGCCTTAGCAGCAGCGCCTGATCGATGCCAATGCCTCGGAGTTCTCCGCACTCCAGTGTCACAGAATGAAGATCAGCCAGCCAGGAGAGCAAATCAATAGTGAATTATGTCATGCTATTTTTGTGAGCCATTATGTATGGTTCTTATTTATCCCAGCAGAGGTGTCGGCGGTTGGTGCCGCAAAACTGCTCAAAGTTACATCGCCACCGCGTTCATTTCTGCCCAAAGTGAAAAAAATGCATCAGAGGTTGGAGCAGCAGGTGCGTTTCTTGTGGCCGAAGAAGTTCAGACATCCTTTAAGATAAATATAAGATGAGCTTCTGGTGAAAGCTGTCTGTTTATTCAAGTGCAGGTTCAGAATGACATCCAGGGACAGCAGCTCACCGTCCGCATGAAAGCTTTAGCTAAATGCTTCAAATGTATGTAAATGTATGCAATGTGGGTTTTCCTTTTAGTATTTCAGTGTTTGTGAGCGTCCCATCCATTAACCTTTGAAATGGGTTTCAGACATTTATACGTGTTTTAATACTCTCCCCTTACAGTTGACTGACTCCAACTATGATTTTTGCTGCACTTTCATGAAACTCAGTGCATGCTCTGAATGCAGATCTTTATGGTAAAATGCCTTAAGTTTGCAGGATTGATGAGCGACAAAGTAGACCCTTACAGTCCTGCAACTATAAGCCTGACAGCGTTGGTAGTATTTGAGAGTGAAATTAAAATATGCTAATGGGGTACCAGCTGGTGTTCATCGTTTCCATAAGCACGAACAAGAACTCTAATATTTGGCTAATACAGAGTTATGAGAATTATGTCCTGTGCTATAATATTTTACATCTGAACAGTCGGGTTCAATCAGTCTATCGATGTTTTGGTTCGGATCCATATCATTTTACTGCTGTCTTGACTATGTTTACGCAGCACGTATGTCTGCTCTGAGTCAGCAACAAAAATACAACTAACAGCCAAAACAGACACCACCCTATGACTCCACCTCTCACAGCTGCACAGACTTTAATCTTCTGCTTTGTGGACATCTCCACCCAATCATTTTCTGCTGCTTTTTCAGGTTTGGGCCTCAGTTGTGAAGCAAGCTAACCACATCCTCCAGCTTTTCCTTCAAGATCCTGAGGCAGCCCCCCTGCCAGATGGGTTACATAATCTCTAGTGGTCATCCCAGGGGTCTTGGACATGTCTGGAGTAGCTCCACAGGGTGCCATCCAGGAGGTATCCTAATAAGACACATGAATTATCTCAGCCCTTTCAACGATTGTACTCCCATTCATTCTGGATGTCTGAGCTCCTCAGCTTATCCCTAACAGGACTTTCACGACAGCAGCGCAAGTCTGACATTGCACAGAGCAAGGCCGTTATTATCCAACACAGAGCAAGGGAAGGGTGATTTTCCCAAAAATCAACAAATACTCAGACCTCAGCAACAAGAATCCAGTGAGATTTTGGCATTGCCAGGAAGAGGAAGTTACAAGTAGTATTATGATCGGCCTCTAGTGGATATAGTAATTATGATGGGGCCAAAGGAGAAAGTCACATTACGTAGCATGAAGAGCATGAAAGTCTGCATATGGAGGAGGTGGGGTGGATGGACCTTCACCCAGGTGACCACTGTTTGTATCCCATGTGTCCCATAAGTCAACATTGACTTATTTCAACTTACGTAACGTACTTAAGTTAGGTAATGTCTGTCACAGCAATGCTTTTAAAGCAAACCACGACTTTACCTAAACCTAACCAAGTAGTTCTCATGTCTAAACCTAAACAAACTGCAACTGCTTCACAACGTTAACCACGTGATGACGATGGTCCAGTATGCCCATTGCTGCTTCTCTCCAGCGGTCATTTATGTTGTTTTTTGGATGGTCATATATGTCATTTCGGGAGTGATTGGCAGTTCAGTCATTTAGGTATGAGGATATGTTGGTTTTACAAGCAGCCATGAAGAAAACCATGTAGAAATTCAAGACTGGTGCACTAATCAGATGCACAAAGTAAATTTGAGATTATAAACTGGATCACATGATGAAGAAACTACATTCAGCTGCTATGATATTCGTCTTTTCGCTCTGTTGGTGTTGCTGCGGCAGTTATTTTATGCCATTTACAGACTACCTGGCAGTACCTGTCCATCACATGATCAGGTGACCTTAAACAAAAGCGTATTGATTACCCTCGAGGATTGAGCGTTCATGTGCGATACACGTACGACTGACTGACCTCTACCTGTATATCTGTGTGTGTTGTTCAGGAGAAGCTGCAGATGCCTGTGGACTGATGTAAAGAAGAACATCTGGCAGGGAAAGGCCATTATTCCAGGCTGTTACATTCAAACCATGACTGGAACATTTATTTAAAGTCTGTGGACTCAGCTCTGAAAAGGGGACCAGTGACTTCACTTATTACTTGTGTGTAATTTATGCTCTGTTTAATTTGAGTTGAGGCTGAATATGCTTCAGAAAAGAGCCAGATAATCAAGCCGGTTCTCTGAATCCACACACTCACTGCACGCTGCCATGCTTGAACCAAGATTTAACAAGATCACGATAATCGGAATTTAAACAAAGAAGTCGTGCAGTGTTACTTATGACAGCATCAAAATATTTAACATGATAACATGATGGCTTAAAACATTTACTTTTTTTAGTCATATTCATATTACAGATGTTTTCTAAGGTAATAATTCTTATGTATGTTGACAGTCATCATTTTTGACCCTAATGGTTTTACCACCATGAACGACCTGAGTGCAGCTTTAGATTATTAAGTCCAATTGAGCACAAGCCATTACCACAAAAACAATAATTAATCTGTGAACTATTTATGAAGTGTCTGACCTTGTCACTCCTGATGAATAATGTTCACGCCACGAGCAGAGCGGCAGCGACCTCTTTGCTCCCTGCAATTAGTGACCACCTACTCCCTGTCCGCTCCAGTGTGCCAGGCTTCAAAACAACCTGAAATCACAGCGATTAACTCACTCGCTCTCACCGTGCTCACCAGTGACCAAAAAGCTGCCATCACACCTGCTTCTCTGGGCAGCTTTTCAATGGCACGGTCACCAGACTGAGCGTGGCTCCAGGAAAAGTGCGAGTAAAGGTTTGGTGTTTGTGTGAGCCAGCGAGATTCGCCTGTGAGTCGTCATTTCGTTTCTGTTTGGAAATGCCTCTCATTTTTCCTCTTTCATTTATCAACAGCTGGGAAGGATAATCAGCATCATTTTCTCACCAAGAGAATATTTCTTTGGCAAAGACTGACTCGACGCTGACCCGGTGCTTTGAACAGCAAATACAACAGCCTTCATGAACTGCGATATATTCAGTCAACAGTTGGGGAGAGTAAAACGCTCGGGGTGCTATTATTAAAGGATGCCTCAACATTTTGGCAGCCTGCTTGTTTGTTGTGATACCTGGAGTGTGAAGATCAATATCAATTTCATCTTTATGAATTCAGTAAAGAAATGGAGCCATGATTGCAAAAGCAGTATCTCACATCTTTAATCTATCACTTTTTACAGCCATTGGTTGAATGTTTGGAAAGCTGCACTCTCCAATCTCTAAACTTTCCTGTTTGGCACAGGTGCTGGAATCATTGGTAAATCAGCTATTATGCACTTTCCTATCAGTGAATAACAGCCTTACCAACATCAATCTGGGTTCAAACCTGGCCACAGTACAATCTGCAGCCTCTCTAGTCGTAATTGAACTGTACAGACAAATGTAAAAATATGCAGCTCTCTTCAGTGACCTATCCAAGGTCTTTGGTATTGTCGACCACTCAGTTTTACTGATTATTATCAGTTGGTCTAGATGAGATTGCTTGTAACTGGTTGCAAAATGATTTAACTAATAGAACTAAAGCAACAATAATAGAAGAGGTGAAGTTACCCTTCTTGGTGGGCAACAAAGGAGTACCCCAGGGATCTATTCTGGGTCCTCTACTGTTTACCACATATATAACTTATATTGTCATGGACTATGGACATGAGAGTGATATCCAATGTTCTCATTCGACTTTTAGCAATAAAGGGAATAACTTTATATCCCAACATGTCAAACTATTCTTTTGAATGGCATGTAAACAACATGTCAAGAAGCTAAAAAAGATCAAACTGGTACCAAGCTACTTGCCTCAAAGTGCCTTCAAGAGTGAATGTGGACAATTTCTGAAAAATCACATGTATTGTTTCTGTCCCTAACACGAAATTCAGATGCAAAAAACGAAAACTGAACTACAACAAAGGCACTAAAATGCTGCTTGATCACTTGAACAAGCTCCTTGTGATGTCATAGCTGGCAAACAAGCAAATTTCCCAAAATTACAGAGTATTCCTTTAATCCTTCAAACAGTAAAGACCGCACAAGTCAGAGCTGATACCTGTTTAATATGCAGTACGTGAGATATGGTAGAAGTGAGTAGTAAATTAAAAACAAGAAAGGTTTTGTCTTTGTCTGTCTATGTATTACAAAGCCCAGTTGGTGAGGCCATCCCATGTTAAGTCATGCATGTATTTGCCCTTGTGTTGGGGTGAACCCATCTACCACAGTGCCATTAAAGACCCATTTGCTGTTGGAAGGGCAGGTGATTAAAGTGTACTTTGGCTGGCCTAGGACGCCGTGCACTCCGGGAAGCCTCTAGTAATCCATATCCCCAGTCAGTGTGACCTAACTGGCTCTGCGAGGCCCAGTTAAGAACTCAATCCCCTCTCATTAATGGAGGTAATGACTGTGATCAATCTAAAGTTGGTATGGGTGAGCGGGGCACGACAGCAAAGTAGGAGGAGGGAGAGAAAGAAAGAGATAGAGAGATTGAGGCCAGGTAAAAGAAAGGGGAGGATAAGAAACAAGAACAAAAGGCGGATAGATTTGGAAGACAGAGAAAGGTGGAGCTGGAGGAAGAGAAAAGTTAAATGAAAGTTAAACTGGAAACATAAGCAAACTTTAAGGGAAAACAACAAATCAAGCATGTGAAATAAGGAGAGAGAAAGACAAGGAGAGCAGGGGAGGCGAAGGGAGGGACGCGAGAAGGTGAGAGGGAAGAGATAACATTAAAAGAGAGTAATCGAGTAGGGGACACAATTAAAGAGAGAGAAACCGAGAGGGTGGGAGTGATGAAGGCAACAAAGGCGAGGAGACTCAAGAGAAAGGAAGATCGGGACAGGCGCTGCGACCCTTGGAGACAGGACACCGCCTCCTTTCTTTCCTCCATTTGTACCTCAGCCCCTCCTGACTCTCCCCTGAGATTTGCTTCAGCGATAGAGGAGAAATGCTCCTCCGAAATCCTTCCACTCCACTTAGGCTTTCAGGCAATCACAAGACTCCCCAGAGATCTGATTACCTTTCTCAATGAAGCTGGATTAAGCTCTTTAATTAAAATGATTGGCCCTTATTATATGCTGTCACAACTTAAAGGACAGAAATCCCTCGTGGCTCTTGAGTTCTGTCAAATTTCATTCCACGTCTTGGGTTTTTTTTTTCCCTCCCCCCTTGTCAGCATTCAAAGTGAGCAAATGAGAAAAGAGTCACGGTTGAATATTCCTACAATAAAAGATTGATAAGGTGAAAAATTTGCATTCACAAATAAGTGTGTGTCACCACCTGCAATCATCTTCTTTTTTTTTTTTTACAGAGAAAAAAGCGATCCCAGATATTTAACAGCACCAGGAGTCATTGATTTGAATTCACGCTGATTTATTTCTTTCCAGTTTCATTCGAAAGCAAATGATCCGCTCCTAATTTCTGTTGGGAAGCTTCTGCGGTTTCACATCGCCGTCCAGAATCCCCACAAATGAGAACATTTGCGGCAAGGTGCAGGTATGGAGCCAATCTAATCACACACTCATCGGGTTTGCTGCTGTCTCTCACGTCTGTGTATAAGGGCTTTTTCCAACCCACCGCGTATGTATAGAGACTTGGGCACAAAGGCAGTTTTTTTGGGTGGCGCAGGAGGGCGGCGGGGGGCGGCGGGCAGCTGATGGGGACCTGAGGAAGAAGACTGTCGAGGGGGGGGAAGCAAAAAGTCTTAGCTAGCCTCCTGCCTGCTCCATTGTACAGCTGCTGTCAGTGCTGGCATGGCTCCCCTGACAATCTGCTCTTTAATAGCTAATATCAGGGTACATTTCCTCAGGCACTGGACTGGAACTGAGAGATGGCGGGCTGTGCTCTCCCTCCCTATTCCTCCCGCCTTTTTCGCTCTCGCTCGACTCTCTGGCGCTGCTGCAACGACACACAAATGCACACACACAAACTTGACAGGCGGCCGCTGAGTCATCCGGCTAATCTATACTATCTCGCTGCGTCCAGCTGTCCGTCCACCTAAGAGCACACACCAGTTCAACAAAGAAGTGAAAACGCGGACGCTCGGCGTATTTCATGAAAGCTGCCCTGTTATTACACGCTTTCAGACAGCCTCATTATTCCTCCATGATGCACTTAATGTTGTGTCCACATCAACTTAAACAACCCTGAGCAGGCGGAATTATGAAATCTCAAAGAGCTGTTTCATTTCACAAATTATTTCTTCCACTGCATTGTGTAAGACGTTGTTTCAGCCAAGCAGTTTGTTTTTTGCTTTGTTGTTATGGTGATTTCCCGAAGATAGTATGCTGAGAAAAAAATCTGGAAAACATGATGGCGACCCTGTCAAACGTCATGCAGGAGCATAATGAAGTGATCATTAGCGTCATGTAAGTAGGTTTTAATTAATTCCAACCTGCAGTTTTCATTTTCAGACCCTTTCAGAATGTAAACATGTGAGTTCAAGTATTTTGACATGAAATGATGAGTTGAATGATTGTCAGTTCACTAAACTCTGTATATTAAAGGGAAGTTTCAAAGATTTTACACATCACCGCCTGTTTCCAGGTCTTCAGGATCTCTATCTGACAAAAGCTGCGTCCAAAACCTTTTGTGGCTCCAGAGGGAGATGTAGCCCACTCCTCATCCTCATCATCCTCATCTGTCTCTCAGTGTCCAGATATACAAACACTAGCTACTTTAATTGCATGCGTCACAGGTTAACGGTATCAGCGCATTTCTGACCTCTGCCGCTTCCCTCGTCTCAGTTCAGTTAAAAAGGATCTGCTGTCATTTCCATGGGTGTGCGTGCGTGCGTGCGTGCGTGCGTGCGTGCGTGCGTGCGTGCGTGCGTGCAGCCTAGGACGTAATTGTCGGAGCAATCTCAGACCGAACTGTTGGCAGTCAGGTTGCATTGTGGGTAATATGGGTACCAGGTTTTAACAAGGAGGAAGAATGCATGGAATAAAAGAGATAATATCTCTGGTTCTGCTGCATCGATTTCAGTCCCTTTCTTAAAACTGTCCATCATGAGTGCGACAGTGCAGCAGGAGTGCAACGCTAAGTCAATGGTGCACTATTTCAAGTTTCTGAAGAAAGATATCAAGCAAAATAGACGTAATAGACACTGTTTATGCATTAAATCTCTCCACACACCCCTCTTTTTCTGCTTCTGGCATGATGGAAACTTGCTGTGAGTGGTTTCATACATATTAAGCTGAGTCATGTTTTCTCCGATCATAATGAAAACAGTGCTAACCATGATGAATGTATCGCTCACATCTAATTTAACAAGGTCACGGAGCGGCCTGACATGTTGCCTTTGGGCAAAGTCTCCCGCAATGTGGCCTCAGCTCTCAGGTCTCTGTCGCAGCTGAGGCGATGACTCTTCGGCGCAAATGGAAAACAGATCCGTCACACGTGTCAGCGCAGCTCAAACAGCTGTTGATTAGACTTTATATCTTTTTTTTTCTCCACTCACAGTTAGTTAGTTCAGTTGACTCACACATTTAAGTCAGCAGGGAAACTTACATTTTTAATCTTAGAATATTCCAGTGTATTCGTACAGAACAGCAAACGCTCATTGTTAATGCAGCAATTAGAGCCCCGGCAGCGGCTCTTAAATAACCAATCAGGTGCATTTCTGAAGCAAAAATAAGCACCTACCTGACGTTGCTCTCAGCACTGGGTGTGTTGTGCTTTGGAATAGAATTATTACTCACCAAGTATTTTGTTTTTCTGCTGGTAATTTTGAAGAAAAACAAACCCATTGAAAGCCCACTCTGCAAAAGCAAACAGCGCTGTGCCACCCTGTTGTTTCTGCCTACTCTCACTGCGGCCATTACTCTTCCCCGAACTCCGCTTTTCATTAGAGTGAGTTTGGTGCCACTGATATACCGTCAAATACTTCAGCCTTGCAGATAATGCAGCATTTACCCGCCTCGACAATTAATTCTTCTGACATCTGAGCACATTAATATTCATTACCCGGTGCCACTTTTGACAAACTGCCGCCCCCGCACACCGTAGATATGATAGAGAGATGGTGTAGAAATGTGCTGCTGCTTTTTTTTTTTTTTAAAAGGCGCTGAAATGATTAATAGCCATTTGTCTGTTCGGTTATGATGGCTTGTTATTGAAGGTCTCTGAGGTCTTTGCCTGTGTATAATGTGTTTACAGTTTTGCATGTTTGTATGTTTTGTAAATGTCAGGCAACGTCCATGACAGATGGATGCCTCGGTGCAGGTGGAGTGGGAGGAAGCCGACGTCCGAACCCATTTTTACTGTTTAGTCCTCAAGTTATAAATGAGTACTGCAGGGGAACATGTATAACAATACGAATACAAACACCAAAATTTAACGAGTCAAAGCCAAAAATCTGCAAGTCTTTAACACCCACTGTCCTTTAATTTTCTCTTTAAGTGGCTTTAATATTGTAAAATAAACAGTTGATGGCGAAGTAAGATTTCATAATAATGAATGAATTTGAATGTGAATTTTAAACATTTATTTGATTATTTCACTATTTTATGGTTCTATTTTTTTGTCTGTATCTTTAATGTATTTTATAATGGTTCGTTCAGTCATCTAATACTGAACACTTTGGGTCACCACACATGTATTGTGTTAGTGAGACATGCTTGGGAAGAGAGAAACAATTAGCGTCTAGTAGATGTATTAATTATTAGTGTGCAATTGAGATGTTGCCCCTTAAACAAATTGTAAGGAAACAAAAAATATCAGATATTTTCATCTCATTTCCTTATTATATTGATGATAAAAAATAGTCCTGGATTGCGTTCCATCTCTTTCCAAACTATTAATTAATAGAATATTAGCCAACATGATCGTCAACAAAAGGATATTGTGAGGCTTCGTTCATCCTTTCATTGAAAATCTGTTGGGTTAATTAACGAGCCTTGCATGTTCAAGGTTCCCACAGCACATGAACGCCCCACAGTTCACATCTATTATGTAAAGGTGAGTATAGAAGAGTGAAAAATTAAGGCCCCAGCAGCTGCAGAGGGAGCGAACACAGGCTCAGTGCATTAAATATCTACACATATTAGCTCCTGTCCAAGATATAAAATATCACTCCAACTACGGATATTAGAGTGCATGACTCCATTAACAACAAAAATCTACCAGATACCTCGATTTTCAGCTCAGATCTGTGGTGGAAATGCTCCATTCAATGACTGATCTGACTGTCGTTACACTTTTTACTCCCGCTGTTGCTTCAGACCTCCGAGGTGGCAGCGAGAAGGTGCCTCAGGTACGTCACCTGAAAGCTCTCTTACGGTAAATGTCGACAAACTGCCGCGTGGATTAGCTCAGGGGCAGTTTGAGTGCAAATTGCTCCACTTAATGGTTTGACATTTGTATAGCAGTTTAGCAGCTCTGTGGGATGCGAGACAGACTGCTGCCAGGTGTAAAGCTCTTAAGGTGACATAAAGACTAACATATGGCCTCAGTGAGGATAAATATATAGAATTAAGTACTTAATGCTGTATTCTCGCCTACTTTTGAACTGATAAGAATATTATTAATATTTGTAGCATTTATGAGCCAAAATCTTCAAACTTGAACCCTCTTAGACATGATACCTGGTTGCGGATGTCCGCCGTGTTTTCACTTCAAGCTACCCTTTAAACTTCAGGCGTGAACAGGTCAGACTCCCAAATACGTCACGGTATGTGATGAGCTCCAGAAATGTGCTCCTGATTTAAATACTTGTGGAACATTGGAAGAAGACGTGGGCAGAGGTGAAATGAATCCCAGAGCGCGACGGCTCAATGTGTTTCCAATTCCTTTAAAAAACTTCTATTGTTACAGTTAAAGGGGAAGACTTTCATTGCGCCAATTTCATGACATAATAACAGGCGGCTTAAAGAATATTACAGTGGAGGAGACAGAGAGGGCAGGGCTCCTCAGCAGAGCTTTCAGTTGCCAAAGACGTTATCCTCCG